>NW_025548319.1:167500-212500 GCF_905237065.1 Salmo salar
GAGGGGAGGGGAGGGGGAGAGGGATGGGTGAGGGGAGGGGGAGGGGGAGAGGGAGGGGAGGGTGAAGAGGGATGGGTGAGGGGAGGGGAGGGGGAGAGGGATGGAGTGAGGGGATGGGTGAGGGGAGGGGGAGGGAGGAGAGGGATGGGGGAGGGAGGGGGAGGGGGAGAGGGATGGAGTGAGGGGAGGGGAGGGGGAGAGGGATGGGGAGGGAGGGGAGGGGGAGAGGGATGGAGTGAGGGAGGGGGAGGGAGGAGGGATGGGGAGGGAGGAGAGGGATGGGGTGGGGGGAGGGGAGGGGGAGAGGGGAGGGAGGAGAGGGATGGGGTGAGGGGAGGGGGAGGGGGAGAGGGGAGGGGAGGGAGGGGGAGGGAGGAGAGGGATGGGGTGAGGGGAGGGGGGGGGAGAGGGGAGGGGGAGAGGGATGGGGTGAGGGGAGGGGAGGGGGAGAGGGATGGGGTGAGGGGAGGGGAGGGGGAGAGGGAGGGGGAGGGGAGGGGGAGGGAGGAGAGGGATGGGGTGAGGGGAGGGGAGGGGGAGAGGGGAGGGGAGGGGAGGGGGAGGGGGAGAGGGATGGAGTGAGGGGAGGGGAGGGGAGAGGGAGGGGAGGGTGAAGAGGGATGGGTGAGGGGAGGGGAGGGGGAGAGGGATGGAGTGAGGGGATGGGTGAGGGGAGGGGAGGGGGAGAGGGATGGGGAGGGGAGGGGGAGGGGGAGAGGGATGGGTGAGGGGAGGGGGAGGGGGAGAGGGAGGGGAGGGTGAAGAGGGATGGGTGAGGGGAGGGGAGGGGGAGAGGGATGGAGTGAGGGGATGGGTGAGGGGAGGGGAGGGAGGAGAGGGATGGGGAGGGGAGGGGGAGGGGGAGAGGGATGGAGTGAGGGGAGGGGGAGGGGGAGAGGGATGGGGAGGGGAGGGAGGGGGAGAGGGATGGAGTGAGGGGAGGGGAGGGGGAGAGGGGAGGGGAGGGTGAAGAGGGATGGGTGAGGGGAGGGGGAAGGGGGAGAGGGATGGGTGAGGGGAGGGGGAGGGGGGAGAGGGATGGGTGAGGGGAGGGGGAGGGGGGAGAGGGATGGAGTGAGGGGAGGGATGGCTGACCAGCTGCTGGTTGGTTGTATGTGGGATTTCGATCAATTTAAATTGTCTCCCTCTCTCTCCTTCCTCCTCCTCTCTCCATCTCTCTCCATCCTCTCCCTCCTCCCCCTCCTCTCTCCATCTCTCTCCCTCCTCCCCCTCCTCTCTCCATCCTCTCCCTCCCCCCTCCTCCCCCTCTCTCTCTTTCTCCATCCTCTCCCTCCTCTCTCCATCTCTCTCCCTCCTCTCCCTCCTCTCTCCATCTCTCTCTCTCCAACTCTCTCCCTCCCCCTCTTCTCTCCATCTCTCTCTCTCTCTCCATCCTCTCCCTCCCCCCACCTCCCCCTTCTCTCTCCCTCCCCCTTCTCACCCTCCTCCCCCTCTCTCTCTCTCCTTCCTCTCCCTCCTCCCCTCCTCTCCCCCCTCTCTCTCTCCATCCTCTCCCTCCCCCTCTCTCCCCTCTCTCTCTCCCTCCTCCCCCTCTCCCTCCTCCCCCCTCCTCTCTCCTTCCTCTCCCTCCTCCCCCAGGTGTATCCATGGTTCATGTCTTCCTATCAATTCCTACTCCTACTCCTGTCGCTGCCAGCCTGGCTTCCTAGGGGTGCTGTGTGACGAGGCAGACCAGGAAGTGCTGGACCCGTGTCAGCTGACCAGGTGTAAACATGGGAAATGTAGGCTGTCTGGCCTGGGCAAGGCCTACTGTCAATGTAACCCAGGATACACGGGGGACGCCTGCGACAGAGGTGTCTGCTCTAAACTTTATGCTGTCTGTCTGCTCTAAACTTTATGCTGTCTGTCTGCTCTAAACTTTATGCTGTCTGTCTGCTCTAAACTTTATGCTGTCTGTCTGCTCTAAACTTTATGCTGTCTGTCTGTCTGTCTGTCTGCTCCAGCCTCCTCTGATCCTCCGCCTCCCAGCAGAGGGGTCACCCAGGTGAGATTCTCAGGGTCAGAGGTCAGCCCTTTCTGCCCCGCCCCCTCTCCTTAACCCATCCTCCTCCACAGCCAATCACGTTGGAGACCACGCTTCCCGTTCCACATCAGCTTGTTTCAACCTCAGTGTTTTACCAACCTCACCTGTCTGCTTGTTTCAACCTGTCAGTGTTTTACCAACCTCACCTGTCTGCTTGTTTCAACCTCAGTGTTTTACCAACCTCACCTGTCTGCTTGTTTCAACCTCAGTGTTTTACCAACCTCACCTGTCTGCTTGTTTCAACCTCAGTGTTTTACCAACCTCACCTGTCTGCTTGTTTCAACCTCAGTGTTTTACCAACCTCACCTGTCTGCTGGTTTCAACCTCAGTGTTTTACCAACCTCACCTGTCTGCTGGTTTCAACCTCAGTGTTTTACCAACCTCAACTGTCTGCTTGTTTCAACCTCAGTGTTTTACCAACCTCACCTGTCTGCTTGTTTCAACCTCAGTGTTTTACCAACCTCACCTGTCTGCTGGTTTCAACCTCAGTGTTTTACCAACCTCACCTGTCTGCTTGTTTCAACCTCAGTGTTTTACCAACCTCACCTGTCTGCTTGTTTCAACCTGTCAGTGTTTTACCAACCTCACCTGTCAGCTTGTTTCAACCTCAGTGTTTTACCAACCTCACCTGTCTGCTTGTTTCAACCTGTCAGTGTTTTACCAACCTCACCTGTCTGCTTGTTTCAACCTCAGTGTTTTACCAACCTCACCTGTCTGCTTGTTTCAACCTCAGTGTTTTACCAACCTCACCTGTCAGCTTGTTTCAACCTGTCAGTGTTTTACCAACCTCACCTGTCTGCTTGTTTCAGCCTCAGTGTTTTACCAACCTCACCTGTCTGCTTGTTTCAACCTCAGTGTTTTACCAACCTCACCTGTCTGCTTGTTTCAACCTCAGTGTTTTACCAACCTCACCTGTCTGCTGGTTTCAACCTGTCAGTGTTTTACCAACCTCACCTGTCTGCTTGTTTCAACCTGTCAGTGTTTTACCAACCTCACCTGTCTGCTTGTTTCAACCTCAGTCAGTGTTTTACCAACCTCACCTGTCAGCTTGTTTCAACCTCAGTGTTTTACCAACCTCACCTGTCTGCTGGTTTCAACCTCAGTGTTTCACCAACCTCACCTGTCTGCTGGTTTCAACCTCAGTGTTTCACCAACCTCACCTGTCAGCTTGTTTCAACCTGTCAGTGTTTTACCAACCTCACCTGTCTGCTTGTTTCAACCTCAGTGTTTTACCAACCTCACCTGTCAGCTGGTTTCAACCTCAGTGTTTTACCAACCTCACCTGTCTGCTTGTTTCAACCTGTCAGTGTTTTACCAACCTCACCTGTCTGCTTGTTTCAACCTCAGTGTTTTACCAACCTCACCTGTCAGCTTGTTTCAACCTCAGTGTTTTACCAACCTCACCTGTCAGCTTGTTTCAACCTCAGTGTTTTACCAACCTCACCTGTCTGCTTGTTTCAACCTCAGTGTTTTACCAACCTCACCTGTCTGCTTGTTTCAACCTCAGTGTTTTACCAACCTCACCTGTCAGCTTGTTTCAACCTCAGTGTTTTACCAACCTCACCTGTCTGCTGGTTTCAACCTCAGTGTTTTACCAACCTCACCTGTCTGCTGGTTTCAACCTCAGTGTTTTACCAACCTCACCTGTCAGCTTGTTTCAACCTCAGTGTTTTACCAACCTCACCTGTCTGCTGGTTTCAACCTCAGTGTTTTACCAACCTCACCTGTCAGCTTGTTTCAACCTCAGTGTTTTACCAACCTCACCTGTCTGCTGGTTTCAACCTCAGTGTTTTACCAACCTCACCTGTCTGCTGGTTTCAACCTCAGTGTTTTACCAACCTCACCTGTCAGCTTGTTTCAACCTCAGTGTTTTACCAACCTCACCTGTCTGCTTGTTTCAACCTCAGTGTTTTACCAACCTCACCTGTCTGCTTGTTTCAACCTGTCAGTGTTTTACCAACCTCACCTGTCAGCTTGTTTCAACCTCAGTGTTTTACCAACCTCACCTGTCTGCTTGTTTCAACCTGTCAGTGTTTTACCAACCTCACCTGTCTGCTTGTTTCAACCTCAGTGTTTTACCAACCTCACCTGTCTGCTTGTTTCAACCTCAGTGTTTTACCAACCTCACCTGTCAGCTTGTTTCAACCTCAGTCAAGTGTTTTGCCAACCTCACCTGTCTGCTTGTTTCAGCCTCAGTGTTTTACCAACCTCACCTGTCTGCTTGTTTCAACCTCAGTGTTTTACCAACCTCACCTGTCTGCTTGTTTCAACCTCAGTGTTTTACCAACCTCACCTGTCTGCTTGTTTCAACCTCAGTGTTTTACCAACCTCACCTGTCTGCTTGTTTCAACCTCAGTGTTTTACCAACCTCACCTGTCAGCTTGCTTCAACCTGTCAGTGTTTTACCAACCTCACCTGTCTGCTTGTTTCAGCCTCAGTGTTTTACCAACCTCACCTGTCTGCTTGTTTCAACCTCAGTGTTTTACCAACCTCACCTGTCTGCTTGTTTCAACCTCAGTGTTTTACCAACCTCACCTGTCTGCTGGTTTCAACCTGTCAGTGTTATACCAACCTCACCTGTCTGCTTGTTTCAACCTGCCAGTGTTTTACCAACCTCACCTGTCTGCTTGTTTCAACCTCAGTCAGTGTTTTACCAACCTCACCTGTCAGCTTGTTTCAACCTCAGTGTTTTACCAACCTCACCTGTCTGCTGGTTTCAACCTCAGTGTTTCACCAACCTCACCTGTCTGCTGGTTTCAACCTCAGTGTTTCACCAACCTCACCTGTCAGCTTGTTTCAACCTGTCAGTGTTTTACCAACCTCACCTGTCTGCTTGTTTCAACCTCAGTGTTTTACCAACCTCACCTGTCAGCTTGTTTCAACCTCAGTGTTTTACCAACCTCACCTGTCTGCTTGTTTCAACCTGTCAGTGTTTTACCAACCTCACCTGTCTGCTTGTTTCAACCTCAGTGTTTTACCAACCTCACCTGTCAGCTTGTTTCAACCTCAGTGTTTTACCAACCTCACCTGTCAGCTTGTTTCAACCTCAATGTTTTACCAACCTCACCTGTCTGCTTGTTTCAACCTCAGTGTTTTACCAACCTCACCTGTCTGCTTGTTTCAACCTCAGTGTTTTACCAACCTCACCTGTCTGCTGGTTTCAACCTCAGTGTTTTACCAACCTCACCTGTCAGCTTGTTTCAACCTCAGTGTTTTACCAACCTCACCTGTCTGCTGGTTTCAACCTCAGTGTTTTACCAACCTCACCTGTCAGCTTGTTTCAACCTCAGTGTTTTACCAACCTCACCTGTCTGCTGGTTTCAACCTCAGTGTTTTACCAACCTCACCTGTCTGCTGGTTTCAACCTCAGTGTTTTACCAACCTCACCTGTCAGCTTGTTTCAACCTCAGTGTTTTACCAACCTCACCTGTCTGCTTGTTTCAACCTCAGTGTTTTACCAACCTCACCTGTCTGCTTGTTTCAACCTGTCAGTGTTTTACCAACCTCACCTGTCAGCTTGTTTCAACCTCAGTGTTTTACCAACCTCACCTGTCTGCTTGTTTCAACCTGTCAGTGTTTTACCAACCTCACCTGTCTGCTTGTTTCAACCTCAGTGTTTTACCAACCTCACCTGTCTGCTTGTTTCAACCTCAGTGTTTTACCAACCTCACCTGTCAGCTTGTTTCAACCTCAGTCAAGTGTTTTACCAACCTCACCTGTCTGCTTGTTTCAACCTCAGTGTTTTACCAACCTCACCTGTCTGCTTGTTTCAACCTGTCAGTGTTTTACCAACCTCACCTGTCTGCTTGTTTCAACCTCAGTCAGTGTTTTACCAACCTCACCTGTCAGCTTGTTTCAACCTCAGTGTTTTACCAACCTCACCTGTCTGCTGGTTTCAACCTCAGTGTTTCACCAACCTCACCTGTCTGCTGGTTTCAACCTCAGTGTTTCACCAACCTCACCTGTCAGCTTGTTTCAACCTGTCAGTGTTTTACCAACCTCACCTGTCTGCTTGTTTCAACCTCAGTGTTTTACCAACCTCACCTGTCAGCTTGTTTCAACCTCAGTGTTTTACCAACCTCACCTGTCTGCTTGTTTCAACCTGTCAGTGTTTTACCAACCTCACCTGTCTGCTTGTTTCAACCTCAGTGTTTTAACAACCTCACCTGTCAGCTTGTTTCAACCTCAGTGTTTTACCAACCTCACCTGTCAGCTTGTTTCAACCTCAGTGTTTTACCAACCTCACCTGTCAGCTTGTTTCAACCTCAGTGTTTTACCAACCTCACCTGTCTGCTTGTTTCAACCTCAGTGTTTTACCAACCTCACCTGTCTGCTTGTTTCAACCTCAGTGTTTTACCAACCTCACCTGTCAGCTTGTTTCAACCTCAGTGTTTTACCAACCTCACCTGTCTGCTTGTTTCAACCTCAGTGTTTTACCAACCTCACCTGTCAGATTGTTTCAACCTCAGTGTTTTACCAACCTCACCTGTCTGCTTGTTTCAACCTCAGTGTTTTACCAACCTCACCTGTCAGCTTGTTTCAACCTCAGTGTTTTACCAACCTCACCTGTCAGCTTGTTTCAACCTCAGTGTTTTACCAACCTCACCTGTCTGCTTGTTTCAACCTCAGTGTTTTACCAACCTCACCTGTCTGCTTGTTTCAACCTCAGTGTTTTACCAACCTCACCTGTCTGCTTGTTTCAACCTGTCAGTGTTTTACCAACCTCACCTGTCTGCTTGTTTCAACCTCAGTGTTTTACCAACCTCACCTGTCAGCTTGTTTCAACCTCAGTGTTTTACCAACCTCACCTGTCTGCTTGTTTCAACCTCAGTGTTTTACCAACCTCACCTGTCAGCTTGTTTCAACCTCAGTGTTTTACCAACCTCACCTGTCTGCTTGTTTCAACCTCAGTGTTTTACCAACCTCACCTGTCTGCTTGTTTCAACCTCAGTGTTTTACCAACCTCACCTGTCTGCTTGTTTCAACCTCAGTGTTTTACCAACCTCACCTGTCAGCTTGTTTCAACCTCAGTGTTTTATCAACCTCACCTGTCTGCTGGTTTCAACCTCAGTGTTTTACCAACCTCACCTGTCAGCTTGTTTCAACCTCAGTTTTACCAACCTCACCTGTCAGCTTGTTTCAACCTCAGTGTTTTACCAACCTCACCTGTCAGCTTGTTTCAACCTCAGTGTTTTACTAACCTCACCTGTCTGCTTGTTTCAACCTCAGTGTTTTACCAACCTCACCTGTCAGCTTGTTTCAACCTCAGTGTTTTACCAACCTCACCTGTCTGCTTGTTTCAACCTCAGTGTTTTACCAACCTCACCTGTCTGCTTGTTTCAACCTCAGTGTTTTACCAACCTCACCTGTCTGCTTGTTTCAACCTCAGTGTTTTACCAACCTCACCTGTCTGCTTGTTTCAACCTCAGTCAGTGTTTTACCAACCTCACCTGTCTGCTTGTTTCAACCTCAGTCAGTGTTTTACCAACCTCACCTGTCTGCTTGTTTCAACCTCAGTGTTTTACCAACCTCACCTGTCTGCTTGTTTCAACCTCAGTGTTTTACCAACCTCACCTGTCTGCTTGTTTCAACCTCAGTGTTTTACCAACCTCACCTGTCAGCTTGTTTCAACCTCAGTGTTTTACCAACCTCACCTGTCAGCTTGTTTCAACCTCAGTGTTTCACCAACCTCACCTGTCTGCTTGTTTCAACCTCAGTGTTTTACCAACCTCACCTGTCTGCTTGTTTCAACCTGTCAGTGTTTTACCAACCTCACCTGTCTGCTTGTTTCAACCTCAGTGTTTTACCAACCTCACCTGTCTGCTTGTTTCAACCTCAGTGTTTCACCAACCTCACCTGTCTGCTTGTTTCAACCTCAGTGTTTCACCAACCTCACCTGTCTGCTTGTTTCAACCTCAGTGTTTTACCAACCTCACCTGTCTGCTTGTTTCAACCTCAGTGTTTTACCAACCTCACCTGTCTGCTTGTTTCAACCTCAGTGTTTTACCAACCTCACCTGTCAGCTTGTTTCAACCTCAGTGTTTTATCAACCTCACCTGTCTGCTGGTTTCAACCTCAGTGTTTTACCAACCTCACCTGTCAGCTTGTTTCAACCTCAGTTTTACCAACCTCACCTGTCAGCTTGTTTCAACCTCAGTGTTTTACCAACCTCACCTGTCAGCTTGTTTCAACCTCAGTGTTTTACTAACCTCACCTGTCTGCTTGTTTCAACCTCAGTGTTTTACCAACCTCACCTGTCAGCTTGTTTCAACCTCAGTGTTTTACCAACCTCACCTGTCTGCTTGTTTCAACCTCAGTGTTTTACCAACCTCACCTGTCTGCTTGTTTCAACCTCAGTGTTTTACCAACCTCACCTGTCTGCTTGTTTCAACCTCAGTGTTTTACCAACCTCACCTGTCTGCTTGTTTCAACCTCAGTCAGTGTTTTACCAACCTCACCTGTCTGCTTGTTTCAACCTCAGTCAGTGTTTTACCAACCTCACCTGTCTGCTTGTTTCAACCTCAGTGTTTTACCAACCTCACCTGTCTGCTTGTTTCAACCTCAGTGTTTTACCAACCTCACCTGTCTGCTTGTTTCAACCTCAGTGTTTTACCAACCTCACCTGTCAGCTTGTTTCAACCTCAGTGTTTTACCAACCTCACCTGTCAGCTTGTTTCAACCTCAGTGTTTCACCAACCTCACCTGTCTGCTTGTTTCAACCTCAGTGTTTTACCAACCTCACCTGTCTGCTTGTTTCAACCTGTCAGTGTTTTACCAACCTCACCTGTCTGCTTGTTTCAACCTCAGTGTTTTACCAACCTCACCTGTCTGCTTGTTTCAACCTCAGTGTTTCACCAACCTCACCTGTCTGCTTGTTTCAACCTCAGTGTTTCACCAACCTCACCTGTCTGCTTGTTTCAACCTCAGTGTTTTACCAACCTCACCTGTCTGTTTGTTTCAACCTCAGTGTTTTACCAACCTCACCTGTCTGCTTGTTTCAACCTCAGTGTTTTACCAACCTCACCTGTCTGCTTGTTTCAACCTCAGTCAGTGTTTTACCAACCTCACCTGTCTGCTTGTTTCAACCTCAGTCAGTGTTTTACCAACCTCACCTGTCTGCTTGTTTCAACCTCAGTGTTTTACCAACCTCACCTGTCTGCTTGTTTCAACCTCAGTGTTTTACCAACCTCACCTGTCTGCTTGTTTCAACCTCAGTGTTTTACCAACCTCACCTGTCTGCTTGTTTCAACCTCAGTGTTTTACCAACCTCACCTGTCTGCTGGTTTCAACCTCAGTGTTTTACCAACCTCACCTGTCTGCTTGTTTCAACCTCAGTGTTTTACCAACCTCACCTGTCTGCTTGTTTCAACCTCAGTGTTTTACCAACCTCACCTGTCTGCTGGTTTCAACCTCAGTGTTTTACCAACCTCACCTGTCAGCTTGTTTCAACCTCAGTGTTTTACCAACCTCACCTGTCTGCTTGTTTCAACCTCAGTGTTTTACCAACCTCACCTGTCTGCTTGTTTCAACCTCAGTGTTTTACCAACCTCACCTGTCTGCTTGTTTCAACCTGTCAGTGTTTTACCAACCTCACCTGTCTGCTTGTTTCAACCTGTCAGTGTTTTACCAACCTCACCTGTCTGCTTGTTTCAACCTCAGTGTTTTACCAACCTCACCTGTCTGCTTGTTTCAACCTCAGTGTTTTACCAACCTCACCTGTCTGCTGGTTTCAACCTCAGTGTTTTACCAACCTCACCTGTCTGCTTGTTTCAACCTCAGTGTTTTACCAACCTCACCTGTCTGCTTGTTTCAACCTCAGTGTTTTACCAACCTCACCTGTCTGCTTGTTTCAACCTCAGTGTTTTACCAACCTCACCTGTCTGCTGGTTTCAACCTCAGTGTTTTACCAACCTCACCTGTCTGCTTGTTTCAACCTCAGTGTTTTACCAACCTCACCTGTCTGCTTGTTTCAACCTCAGTCAGTGTTTTACCAACTCGCATCCTCTGCTCTCTCCTTTCACACTCTTCCTTCCTTGTTCCTCCCTCCCTCCATCAATCCACACCTCTCATTTCTCTCCCTCTCTGTCATCTATTCCTCTAACTACCCCCCCTCCCCCTCTGAGCCCCTCTTCTCTCTCTCTCTCTAATCCCCTTCTTCTCTCTCTCCCTCTCTAATCCCTTGTTCTCTCTCTCCCTCTCTAATCCCTTCCTCTCTCTCTCTCCCTCTCTAATCCCTTCTTCTCTCTCTCTCTCTAAACCCTTCTCTCTCTCTCTCCCTCTCTAATCCCTTCTTCTCTCTCCCTCTCTAATCCCTTCCTCTCTCTCTCTCTCTAAGACTCTCTCCCTCTCTCTAATCCCTTCCTCTCTCTCTCCCTCTCTAATCCCTTCCTCTCTCTCTCTCTCTCTTCCCCTGTAGAGGTGGTCTGTCGAGGGGAACGGCTCCGAGATGTCTACCAGCTCCAGAGGGGCTATTCGGCGTGTGAAACCCAGGAGAAGATCTCTCGTCTAGAGTGCCGCGGCTCCTGTCCGGAGGGGGCTGAAGGGAGGGGCGGGAGCGGCTGCTGCAGCCCTTTACGTTCCAAACGTAGGAAATACACCTTCCACTGCACCGACGGCTCCTCCTTCGTACAGGAAGTGGAGAAGGTGGTGAAGTGCGGCTGTACAAAGTGTCCTCCCTCGTAAAACGTCCCCCTCCCCCTGTACCCTGGGATGAAAGGTTCCACCTCCTGTTCCTGTCTCTCCCTGGAAGGAAACCCGTCCATCCGTCTCTCCTCCTCAGGCCTCATCCCCCTCTCATCCTCCTCCTCTGACCTCATCCCCCTCTCCTCCTCCGATCTCATCCCTCTCCTCCTCCTCCAACCTCATCCCCCTCTCCTCCTCTGACCTCATCCCCCTCTCTCCTCCTCCGACCTCATCCCCCTCTCCTCCTCCGATCTCATCCCTCTCTCCTCCTCCGACCTCATCCCTCTCTCCTCCTCTGACCTCATCCCCCTCTCCTCCTCAGGCCTCATCCCCCTCTCTCCTCCGATTTCATCCCTCTCTCCTCCTCCGACTTCATCCCCCTCTCCTCCTCCGACCTCATCCCCCTCTCATCCTCCTCCGAACTCATCCCCCTCTCCTCCTCCGACCTCATCCCCCTCTCCTCCTCCGATCTCATCCCTCTCTCCTCCTCCGACCTCATCCCCCTCTCCTCCTCCGACCTCATCCCCCTCTCCTCCTCCGACCTCATCCCTCTCTCCTCCTCCGACCTCATCCTCCTCTCCTCCTCCTCCTCCGACCTCATCCTTCTCTCCTCCTCAACCTCATCCCTCTCTCCTCCTCCGACCTCATCCCCCTCTCCTCCTCCTCCTCCGACCTCATCCCCCTCTCCTCCTCCGACCTCATCCCTCTCTCCTCCGACCTCATCCCCCTCTCCTCCTCCGACCTCATCCTCCTCTCCTCCTCCTCCGACCTCATCCCCTCCCCCTCTCCTCCTCTGACCTCATCCCTCTCTCCTCATCCCCCTCTCTCCTCCTCCGACCTCATCCCTCTCTCCTCCTCTTCCGACCTCATCCTTCTCTCCTCCTCCGACCTCATCCCCCTCTCCTCCTCCGACCTCATCCCTCTCTCCTCCTCCGACCTCATCCTCCTCTCCTCCTCCTCCGACCTCATCCCCCTCTCCTCTTCCTCCGACCTCATCCCCCTCTCCTCCTCCGACCTCATCCTTCTCTCCTCCTCCGACCTCATCCTCCTCTCCTCCTCCTCCGACCTCACCCCCCTCTCCTCCTCCGACCTCATCCCTCTCCTCCGACCTCATCCCTCTCTCCTCCTCCGACCTCATCCTCCTCTCCTCCTCCTCCGACCTCATCCCCCTCTCCTCTTCCTCCGACCTCATCCCCCTCTCCTCCTCCTCATCCCTCTCTCCTCCTCCGACCTCATTCCCCTCTCATCCTCCGACTTCATCCCCCTCTCCTCCTCCTCCTCCTCATCCCTCTCTCCTCCTCCGACTTCATCCTCTTCTCCTCTTCCTCCGACCTCATCCCCCTCTCCTCCTCCGACCTCATCCTCCTCTCCTCCTCCTCCTCCGACCTCATCCCCCTCCCCTCTCCTCCTCTGACCTCATCCCTCTCTCCTCATCCCCCTCTCTCCTCCTCCGACCTCATCCCTCTCTCCTCCTCTTCCGACCTCATCCTTCTCTCCTCCTCCGACCTCATCCCCCTCTCCTCCTCCGACCTCATCCCTCTCTCCTCCTCCGACCTCATCCTCCTCTCCTCCTCCTCCGACCTCATCCCCCTCTCCTCTTCCTCCGACCTCATCCCCCTCTCCTCCTCCGACCTCATCCTTCTCTCCTCCTCCGACCTCATCCTCCTCTCCTCCTCCTCCGACCTCACCCCCTCTCCTCCTCCGACCTCATCCCTCTCCTCCGACCTCATCCCTCTCTCCTCCTCCGACCTCATCCTCCTCTCCTCTTCCTCCGACCTCATCCCCCTCTCCTCCTCCGACCTCATCCCTCTCTCCTCCTCCGACCTCATCCTCCTCTCCTCCTCCTCCGACCTCATCCCCCTCTCCTCTTCCTCCGACCTCATCCCCCTCTCCTCCTCCTCATCCCTCTCTCCTCCTCCGACCTCATTCCCCTCTCATCCTCCGACTTCATCCCCCTCTCCTCCTCCTCCTCCTCATCCCTCTCTCCTCCTCCGACTTCATCCTCTTCTCCTCTTCCTCCGACCTCATCCCTCTCTCCTCCTCCGACCTCATCCCTCTCTCCTCCTCCGACCTCATCCTCCTCTCCTCCTCTTCCGACCTCATCCCCCTCTCCTCTTCCTCTGACCTCATCCCCCTCTCCTCCTCCTCATCCCTCTCTCCTCCTCCGACCTCATTCCCCTCTCATCCTCCGACTTCATCCCCCTCTCCTCCTCCTCCTCCTCATCCCTCTCTCCTCCTCCGACCTCATCCCTCTCTCCTCTTCCGACCTCATCCCTCTCTCCTCCTCTGACCTCATCCTCCTCCTCCTCCTCCTCCTCCGACCTCATCCCCCTCTCCTCCTCCTCATCCCTCTCTCCTCCTCCGACCTCATCCCCCCTCTCCTCCTCCTCATCCCTCTCTCCTCCTCCGACCTCATTCCCCTCTCATCCTCCGACTTCATCCCCCTCTCCTCCGCCTCCTCCTCATCCCCCTCTCCTCCTCCTCCTCCTCCGATTTCATCCCTCTCTCCTCCTCCAACTTCATCCCCCTCTCCTCCTCCGACCTCATCCCCCTCTCATCCTCCTCCGAACTCATCCCCCTCTCCTCCTCCGACCTCATCCCCCTCTCCTCCTCCGATCTCATCCCTCTCTCCTCCTCCGACCTCATCCCCCTCTCCTCCTCCGACCTCATCCCCCTCTCCTCCTCCGACCTCATCCCTCTCTCCTCCTCCGACCTCATCCTCCTCTCCTCCTCCTCCTCCTCCGACCTCATCCTTCTCTCCTCCTCAACCTCATCCCTCTCTCCTCCTCCGACCTCATCCCCCTCTCCTCCTCCTCCTCCGACCTCATCCCCCTCTCCTCCTCCGACCTCATCCCTCTCTCCTCCGACCTCATCCCCCTCTCCTCCTCCGACCTCATCCCCCTCTCCTCCTCCGACCTCATCCTCCTCTCCTCCTCCTCCGACCTCATCCCCCTCCCCCTCTCCTCCTCTGACCTCATCCCTCTCTCCTCATCCCCCTCTCTCCTCCTCCGACCTCATCCCTCTCTCCTCCTCTTCCGACCTCATCCTTCTCTCCTCCTCCGACCTCATCCCCCTCTCCTCCTCCGACCTCATCCCTCTCTCCTCCTCCGACCTCATCCTCCTCTCCTCCTCCTCCGACCTCATCCCCCTCTCCTCTTCCTCCGACCTCATCCCCCTCTCCTCCTCCGACCTCATCCTTCTCTCCTCCTCCGACCTCATCCTCCTCTCCTCCTCCTCCGACCTCACCCCCCCTCTCCTCCTCCGACCTCATCCCTCTCCTCCGACCTCATCCCTCTCTCCTCCTCCGACCTCATCCTCCTCTCCTCTTCCTGCGACCTCATCCCCCTCTCCTCCTCCGACCTCATCCCTCTCTCCTCCTCCGACCTCATCCTCCTCCTCCTCCGACCTCATCCCCCTCTCCTCTTCCTCTGACCTCATCCCCCTCTCCTCCTCCTCATCCCTCTCTCCTCCTCCGACCTCATTCCCCTCTCATCCTCCGACTTCATCCCCCTCTCCTCCTCCTCCTCCTCATCCCTCTCTCCTCCTCCGACTTCATCCTCTTCTCCTCTTCCTCCGACCTCATCCCCCTCTCCTCCTCCGACCTCATCCCTCTCTCCTCCTCCGACCTCATCCTCCTCTCCTCCTCTTCCGACCTCATCCCCCTCTCCTCTTCCTCTGACCTCATCCCCCTCTCCTCCTCCTCATCCCTCTCTCCTCCTCCGACCTCATTCCCCTCTCATCCTCCGACTTCATCCCCCTCTCCTCCTCCTCCTCCTCATCCCTCTCTCCTCCTCCGACCTCATCCCTCTCTCCTCTTCCGACCTCATCCCTCTCTCCTCCTCTGACCTCATCCTCCTCTCCTCCTCCTCCTCCTCCGACCTCATCCCCTCTCCTCCTCCTCATCCCCTCTCTCCTCCTCCGACCTCATCCCCCTCTCCTCCTCCTCATCCCTCTCTCCTCCTCCGACCTCATTCCCCTCTCATCCTCCGACTTCATCCCCCTCTCCTCCGCCTCCTCCTCATCCCCTCTCCTCCTCCTCCTCCTCCGACCTCATCCCTCTCCTCCTCCTCCAACCTCATCCCCCTCTCCTCCTCCTCCTCCTCCTCATCCCTTTCCTCCTCCTCCGACCTCATCCCCCTCTCCTCCTCCTCCAACCTCATCCCCCTCTCCTCCTCCTCCAACCTCATCCCCCTCTCCTTCTCCTCCTCCTCCTCATCCCTCTCTCCTCCTCCGACCTCATCCCTCTCTCCTCCTCCTCCAACCTCATCCCTCTCTCCTCCTCCAACCTCATCCCTCTCTCCTCCTCCTCCTCCTCCTCCGACCTCATCCCCCTCTCCTCCTCCTCCTCCGACCTCATCCCTCTCTCCTCCTCCGACCTCATCCCCCTCTCCTCCTCCTCCTCCAACCTCATCCCTCTCCTCCTCCTCCAACCTCATCCCCCTCTCCTCCTCCTCCTCCGACCTCATCCCTCTCTCCTCCTCCGACCTCATCCCCCTCTCCTCCTCCTCCTCCAACCTCATCCCTCTCCTCCTCCTCCAACCTCATCCCCCTCTCCTCCTCATCCTCCGACTTCATCCCCCTCTCCTCCGCCTCCTCCTCATCCCCCTCTCCTCCTCCTCCTCCGACCTCATCCCTCTCCTCCTCCTCCAACCTCATCCCCCTCTCCTCCTCCTCCTCCGACCTCATCCCCCTCTCCTCCTCCTCCTCCGACCTCATCCCTCTCCTCCTCCTCCAACCTCATCCCCCTCTCCTCCTCCTCCTCCTCCTCCGACCTCATCCCTCTCCTCCTCCTCCTCCTCCTCATCCCTCTCCTCCTCCTCCAACCTCATCCCCCTCTCCTCCTCCTCCTCCTCCTCCTCCTCATCCCTCTCCTCCTCCTCCTCCTCCTCATCCCTCTCCTCCTCCTCCAACCTCATCCCCCTCTCCTCCTCCTCCTCCAACCTCATCCCCCTCTCCTCCTCCTCCTCCTCCTCCTCCGACCTCATCCCTCTCCTCCTCCTCCTCCTCCTCATCCCTCTCCTCCTCCTCCTCCGACCTCATCCCTCTCCTCCTCCTCCTCCTCCTCATCCCTCTCCTCCTCCTCCTCCAACCTCATCCCCCTTCTTTTGTAACCCCCCCCCCCGAAAAGTCAAGACGAAACAAAGGAAAAACTGCAGCAGACAGAAAAAGAAATGTCCGTTGCTGGACTGTGGCCTCACCGCATCAGAGGAGATGTTGAATTATATTGTAAAATATAAGACTTATTTTTATTATCAAGCCGGGAGAAAACAAGACTCTCTGTTCCTTCTTTTCCCGTTTCGGCACGATGACGAGCGGCGTTCCACTGACGGATGACCACTTCCTGTTGTGTACTTCCTGTTTCCTGTGTTATAGGAGTCCTCTATTAACCGTAGTACTACACACACACACTACACAAACACCAGGTGGCGCTGTTCTGGTCTCAGGTCAGGGGGAGACAGAGGTAACACAACACACACACAACACACGCACACACACACACACAGAGACACACACACACACACACACACACACACACACACACACACACACACACACACACACACACACACAACACACACACAGAGACACACACACACACACACACACACAGAGACACACACACACACACACACACACACACACACAACACACACACACACACACACACACAGAGACACACACACACACACACACACACACACACAACACAACACAACACAACACAACACAACATAACACACACACACACACAGAGACACACACACAACACAACACACACACACACACACACACACACACACACACACACACACACACACACACACACACACACAGAGACACACACACACACACACACACACACACACACACACACACACACACACACACAACACAACACAACACAACACAACACACACACACACACAGACACACACACACACACACACACACACACACACACACACACACACACACACACAGAGACACACACACACACACACACACACACACACACACACACACACACACACACAACACAACACAACACAACACAACACAACACAACACACACACACACACAGACACACACACAGACGTGTAGATGGTGTAGTTATGTTTTGATAATTATTTAGGTTTAATCCTCAGCCCCAGTGCCTCCTCTCCTGTACCTGCCTGACTATTTTTAATATATATTAATTTATATTTCTCCTTTTTTATTTTTGTATTAAAGGCAGTGAAGATCGACTAGATTAACTAGATTAACTAGATTAACTAGATTAACTAACAACATATCGTGTCCTGTTTTGGGGGGTTTTTGGGGGAGGGAAGAGGGTTTAGGAGAGAAGTTATTGATGTTGTTTTGACCACTGAGTAAAACTATCGTGTTTTTTTTTTTTGTTGCCAGAAGACATAGTTACATTTTTAAATCTTCAAACAAAATGTGACATTGTGATTGAGGACATTTATTGTATATTTCTGTGGCCGTGTTGTTCCTCAGACTTTGTACTGTGCCATGATGATGATGATGATGATGATGATGATGATGATGAAGAGTAATAAGAAGTGTATAGTTCATTTATCTGACGTTCATTACATCACCTGATCCTAGACATGTTGATGGTGTAGATTACATCACCTGATCCTAGACATGGTGTAGATTACATCACCTGATCCTAGACATGGTGTAGATTACATCACCTGATCCTAGACATGTTGTAGATTACATCACCTGATCCTAGACATGTTGTAGATTACACCACCTGATCCTAGACATGTTGTAGATTACATCACCTGATCCTAGACATGTTGTAGATTACATCACCTGATCCTAGACATGTTGATGGTGTAGATTACACCACCTGATCCTAGACATGTTGTAGATTACACCACCTGATCCTAGACATGTTGTAGATTACATCACCTGATCCTAGACATGTTGTAGATTACATCACCTGATCCTAGACATGTTGATGGTGTAGATTACACCACCTGATCCTAGACATGTTGTAGATTACACCACCTGATCCTAGACATGTTGTAGATTACGTCACCTGATCCTAGACATGTTGTAGATTACATCACCTGATCCTAGACATGGTGTAGATTACATCACCTGATCCTAGACATGGTGTAGATTACATCACCTGATCCTAGACATGTTGATGGTGTAGATTACATCACCTGATCCTAGACATGGTGTAGATTACACCACCTGATCCTAGACATGGTGTAGATTACACCACCTGATCCTAGACATGGTGTAGATTACATCACCTGATCCTAGACATGGTGTAGATTACACCACCTGATCCTAGACATGGTGTAGATTACATCACCTGATCCTAGACATGTTGATGGTGTAGATTACACCACCTGATCCTAGACATGTTGATGGTGTAGATTACATCACCTGATCCTAGACATGTTGTAGATTACACCACCTGATCCTAGACATGGTGTAGATTACACCACCTGATCCTAGACATGGTGTAGATTACATCACCTGATCCTAGACATGTTGATGGTGTAGATTACACCACCTGATCCTAGACATGTTGATGGTGTAGATTACATCACCTGATCCTAGACATGTTGTAGATTACACCACCTGATCCTAGACGTGTTTATAACTTTTTAACCAATTTCTGCTTTAAAAAAAATAAAACTGTGACATTTTTTTTTTTTTCTAAATGAAACTACCTTGTTAGCCACCCGGTGTTGCTATGACGATGTTTAAACGTGTTGCTGCTAAGGTTTTGTACCCGTAGACTTCCTGATCTGGATGGATCTTAGTACTCCCTGTCCCTCAGTAGGGACTTCCTCCTTGTGTAACAGATAAATATGTCCCCCTCCCCCCCATCTTCCTCTGTGCGTTGTGCTTTATCTCCCCCCCCCCAACCCCCCACCGAGACTAATATCAGTTCCTGACTGGTGTTTGTTTATTAATAAACAACAATATTTACCTCCAGACTCGGCGTGTTGCTTTCTTTACAAAATGTTCACCCCTAGACTACACCGGATTATTGGGACGCACCCCTAGACTACACCGGACTATTGGGACGCACCCCTAGACTACACCGGATTATTGGGACGCACCCCTAGACTACACCGGATTATTGGGACGCACCCCTAAACTACACCGGACTATTGGGACGCACCCCTGGACTACACCGGGTTATTGGGACGCACCCCTAGACTACACCGGACTATTGGGACGCACCCCTAGACTACACCGGACTATTGGGACGCACCCCTAGACTACACCGGACTATTGGGACGCACCCCTAAACTACACCGGACTATTGGGACGCACCCCTGGACTACACCGGACTATTGGGACGCACCCCTAAACTACACCGGACTATTGGGACGCACCCCTGGACTACACCGGATTATTGGGACGCACCCCTAAACTACACCGGACAATTGGGACGCACCCCTAAACTACACCGGACTATTGGGACGCACCCCTAGACTACACCGGATTATTGGGACGCACCCCTAAACTACACCGGACAATTGGGACGCACCCCTAGACTACACCGGACTATTGGGACGCAGCCCTAAACTACACTGGACTATTGGGACGCACCCCTAGACTACACCGGATTATTGGGACGCACCCCTAAACTACACCGGACAATTGGGACGCAGCCCTAAACTACACTGGACTATTGGGACGCACCCCTAGACTACACTGGACTATTGGGACGCACCCCTAAACTACACCGGACTATTGGGACGCACCCCTAAACTACACTAGACTATTGGGACGCACCCCTAAACTACACCGGACTATTGGGACGCACCCCCAGACTACACCGGACTATTGGGACGCACCCCTAGACTACACCGGATTATTGGGACGCACCCCTAAACTACACCGGACAATTGGGACGCACCCCTAGACTACACCGGACTATTGGGACGCAGCCCTAAACTACACTAGACTATTGGGACGCAGCCCTAAACTACACTAGAAACTATTGAGACTCACCCCTAGACTACACTAGACTATTGAGACTCACCCCTAGACTACACTAGACTATTGAGACTCACCCCTGGACTACACTATAGACTATTGAGACTCACCCCTAGACTACACTACAGACTATTGAGACTCACCCCTAGACTACACTACAGACTATTGAGACTCACCCCTGGACTACACTAGAGACTATTGAGACTCACCCCTGGACTACACTACAGACTATTGAGACTCACCCCTGGACTACACTAGAGACTATTGAGACTCGCCCCTGGACTACACTAGATACTATTGAGACTCACCCCTAGACTACACTACAGACTGAGACTCACCCCAAGACTACACTACAGACTATTGAGACTCACCCCTAGACTACAGACTATTGAGACTCACCCCTGGACTACACTAGATACTATTGAGACTTGCCCCTGGACTACACCAGACTATTGACACTCACCCCTGGACTACACTCCAGACTGAGACTCACCCCTGGACTACAGACTATTGAGACTCACCCCTGGACTACACTACAGACTATTGAGACTCACCCCTAGACTACACTACAGACTGAGACTCACCCCTAGACTAAACCAGACTATTGAGACTCACCCCTGGACTACACTACAGACTATTGAGACTCACCCCTGGACTACACTACAGATTATTGAGACTCACCCCTAGACTACAGACTATTGAGACTCACCCCTGGACTACACTACAGACTATTGAGACTTGCCCCTGGACTACACTACAGACTATTGAGACTCACCCCTAGACTACAGACTATTGAGACTCACCCCTGGACTACACTACAGACTATTGAGACTCGCCCCTGGACTACACTACAGACTATTGAGACTCACCCCTGGACTACACTACAGACTATTGAGACTCACCCCTAGACTACAGACTATTGAGACTCACCCCTGGACTACACTACAGACTATTGAGACTCGCCCCTGGACTACACTACAGACTGAGACGAGCTCTTTGATTAGCACAAGCGTTTCCCCACCCAGCCGGGATAAAACACCCATCACTCAAATGTCATAATTATTAATTTATGCAATGATTTTATTTAACACACATATGACCAGATCCATGAAAATAAACGAGGACAAAGAAAAAAAAAACCTTTTTTTTTTAAATCAACATGTAACCAGATTAAAGTTAATGGATGGATGTTTGGGAGAATGAAAATACGACCTATTTCCCCCCCCCCCACAGGTAAAAGTCCAGTGCTCAGTCCGATCTCGTCCTGTGTCAATTCATTAGTAGGCAAACATCCTCCATAGATTCCTTTGAATCAGCTGTTGCATTGTGGGAGGGGGGGGAAGGAGCATGGACACAGTTAAAAACAATATGCTACTTTATCTAGAAAATATCTTGTTCAACTTACTTCATTTGTTTTGACCACTTTTATTTTGTGGGTCCACCCCCCCCCAAAAAAATAAAGAGCTTTTCATTTCATACAAGCATATTTTCGTCTATGTTTCACTCTCCTCGCCGGCTCTACCTTGATGACCTTTGACCATTTTCCCCAAAAAGGAGGCAGGAGTCGAACACAAATCCAATAGAGAAAAGACTTTGGTCAAATATCTCCCCCCCCCAAAAAAAAACCGGTCGTCATCCTCCATTTTAAGAAACAAAACTGACCGTAGATGAAAGTCGAAGGCCGTGTCGGAGAGCGTCAAGGTGACTGCTGACCGACCGACCGACCGACTGGTCTACAAATCATCATAAATAACTGTTAAAAGGAATTTAATATCTTGATGATAATAATCAATAATCAATTCGCCTTGACTAATGCCCAAGGTTTGTAAGACAATGGGTTATAATAATTAGGCAAGGACTCAGCTTTCTGCAAAAGGTTTCTGTAGCTTTATTCATGAGAACGTTCTGAGGTCAGGATAACAAAACAGTCATTATATAGTTCTTGCTAACTTACGCACATGCATTTACACACAAACTGTTGGTGACCTGCAACCCCCATAAACTTCTCACGCTGTTTATCACTATCCAGAGCTCAGCCTGTTCCTTTCCTTCAAGGTTAGGAACTCTCTGAAGCTTTTACTCCCTTGACCATCTGCCTCTCTATCTCTCTATACTAATTGCACACACACATTTCTTTCCCTCTCCAGTGGTTCCTGGACTTTCCGGAACTAATCAGACCAATCGATCCCTACATTGATCATTACATTGATTATTCATTAATAACCATGCCCCGTATGACTAATAATTCATCATGGTTTATTGATTCATTTACCTTTATTAGATAATTCTCTTATCAATAACCAACTCTTTAATTATTTCTAGATCAGTTTATTAAAGTCAAATAACAATTTACCCACGATGCACTGCGGTTTCGATCCTCTCGGGTGCATCTGCAACAGCCGAAAGTAGGACACCGACGTGGGGTTTTTCTCAGAGGTAAGAATCAGATCAACACGTCAGTCGGAAAAACAAACATGTATCTAAACTCCCATATATATATATATATATATCAAACTCAGGAATATAATATAATGAGTACACATTGTACAATCAATTAGCGAGAGAGAGCCTCAAATATTACATTTGTTTATATAAATATATATCAACTTTGTACACATCAAACAGGAACCAATTTGCCGGGGATTTCTAATAACAGACAGACAGGACCTAATAACAGACAACAGGACTGAATAACAGACAGACAGGACCTAATAACAGACAGACAGGACCTAATAACAGACAGACAGGACCTAATAACAGACAGACAGGACCTAATAACAGACAGACAGGACCTAATAACAGACAGACAGGACCTAATAACAGTCAGACAGGACCTAATAACAGACAGACAGGACCTAATTACAGACAGACAGGACCTGTTAACAGTCAGACAGGACCTAATAACAGACAGACAGGACCTAATAACAGACAGACAGGACCTAATAACAGTCAGACAGGACCTAATAACAGACAGACAGGACCTAATAACAGACAGACAGGACCTAATAACAGTCAGACAGGACCTAATAACAGTCAGACAGGACCTAATAACAGACAGACAGGACCTAATAACAGACAGACAGGACCTAATAACAGTCAGACAGGACCTAATAACAGTCAGACAGGACCTAATAACAGTCAGACAGGACCTAATAACAGACAGACAGGACCTAATAACAGTCAGACAGGACCTAATAACAGACAGACAGGACCTAATTACAGACAGACAGGACCTGTTAACAGTCAGACAGGACCTGTTAACAGTCAGACAGGACCTAATTACAGACAGACAGGACCTAACAGACAGACAGGACCTAATAACAGACAGACAGGACCTAATAACAGACAGACAGGACCTCATAACAGTCAGACAGGACCTAATAACAGTCAGACAGGACCTAATGACAGACAGACAGGACCTAATAACAGTCAGACAGGACCTCATAACAGTCAGACA
The DNA here is from genome assembly GCF_905237065.1 of Salmo salar. Taxonomy (NCBI): domain Eukaryota; kingdom Metazoa; phylum Chordata; class Actinopteri; order Salmoniformes; family Salmonidae; genus Salmo; species Salmo salar. The sequence goes on from NW_025548319.1 coordinate 190,667, forward strand.
GGACCTCATAACAGTCAGACAGGACCTAATAACAGACAGACAGGACCTAATAAAAGACAGACAGGACCTAGTAACAGACAGACAGGACCTAATTACAGACAGACAGGACCTAATAACAGACAGACAGGACCTCATAACAGACAGACAGGACCTCATAACAGTCAGACAGGACCTAATAACAGTCAGACAGGACCTCATAACAGTCAGACAGGACCTAATAAAAGACAGACAGGACCTAATAACAGACAGACTCTTAGAAATATAATCCTTTATTCCACATATGCACACACAGAGACAGACGCCCCCGGTACCGTTCAACGACAGCAGCACCAAAAACCACAACAAGACTAAATAAAACACACGGTGGTCAGAGATAACAACAATCCATCCCTCTTCTTCTCTCTCTCTCCCCTTCTTCTTCTTCTTCCGTGGTTTTCTTCAGGCTGAGGTGAGTTGGTCCAGGTTTTCGTGGGAGCGGCTGGAGAGGTGAGCCTCCAGGATCTCTCCGAACAAGCCCCTCTTCAGCAGGCTGTAGGCCATGGGCAGCAGCTGTCTGATCACCTTGTAGAAGTACTGGGGGACACAGGAAACTGGGGGTCAGACAGACACACAATGGAAGACAGGAAACAGAGTCTGGAAGACAGGAAACAGAGAGTCAAGACAGACACACAATGGAAGACAGGAAACAGAGTGTGGAAGACAGGAAACAGAGAGTCAAGACAGACACACAATGGAAGACAGGAAACAGAGTCTGGAAGACAGGAAACAGAGAGTCAAGACAGACACACAATGGAAGACAGAAACAGAGTTGGAAGACAGGAAACAGAGAGTCAAGACAGACACACAATGGAAGACAGGAAACAGAGAGTCAATGGAAGACAGGAAACAGAGAGACAAGACAGACACACAATGGAAGACAGGAAACAGAGTCTGGAAGACAGGAAACAGAGTCAGACAGACACACAATGGAAGACAGGAAACAGAGAGACAGACAGACACACAATGGAAGACAGGAAACAGAGTCTGGAAGACAGGAAACAGAGAGTCAGAAGACAGGAGAGACAGACACACAATGGAAGACAGGAAACAGAGTCTGGAAGACAGGAAACAGAGAGTCAAGACAGACACACAATGGAAGACAGGAAACAGAGTCTGGAAGACAGGAAACAGAGAGTCAAGACAGACACACAATGGAAGACAGGAAACAGAGTCTGGAAGACAGGAAACAGAGAGTCAAGACAGACACACAATGGAAGACAAGAAACAGAGTCTGGAAGACAGGAAACAGAGAGTCAAGACAGACACACAATGGAAGACAGGAAACAGAGAGTCAGACAGACACACAATGGAAGACAGGAAACAGAGAGACAGACAGACACACAATGGAAGACAGGAAACAGAGAGACAGACAGACACACAATGGAAGACAGGAAACAGAGTCTGGAAGACAGGAAACAGAGAGACAGACAGACACACAATGGAAGACAGGAAACAGAGAGACAGACAGACACAATGGAAGACAGGAAACAGAGTCTGGAAGACAGGAAACAGAGAGTCAAGACAGACACACAATGGAAGACAGGAAACAGAGTCTGGAAGACAGGAAACAGAGAGTCAAGACAGACACACAATGGAAGACAGGAAACAGAGTCTGGAAGACAGGAAACAGAGAGTCAGACAGACACACAATGGAAGACAGGAAACAGAGTCTGGAAGACAGGAAACAGAGAGTCGTTGGTGGCTCTACACTGAGATCTGTATCAGTGTGTTGACGTGCCATTTTCCGTGGAGAACAGGTGTTGAAGTGTGTGTGTGTGCGTACGTGCGATCCGTAGCAGAAGAGGTCGATGCCCAGCTCCAGCCCCATGCCGTAGTCACACTCATCGTTAGCGAACTGGACGAAGGTCATGATCTCTTGCAGAGGCCCAAAAGCCTTCATCCTGTCTTCATCGGACCTGGCCTCTGCTATAGCCTTACACAGCTTCTTCAGACTGGCTACACACACACACACACACACACACACACACACACACACACACACACACACACACACACACACACACACACACACACACACACACACACACACACAAAGTTTTTCTGAAACCTGTTCCACATTCCATTCAACTTCTCCAGGGATAATAATTAGAGCGTTCTAGAGTATTCTACAGCGGTATGGGGTGGTTCTAGAGTATTTGAGTGGTTCTAGAGTATTCTACAGCGGTATGGAGTGTTCTGGAGTATTCGACTAGTTCCAGAGTATTCTACAGTGGTATGGCGTGTTCTGGAGTATTCTACAGTGGTATGGAGTGTTCTGAGGTATTCTACAGTGGTATGGCCTGTTCTAGAGTATTCTACAGCGGTACGGAGTGTTCTGGAGTATTCGAGTGGTTCTACAGTATTCTACAGCGGTATGGAGTGTTCTGGAGTATTCAAGTTGTTCTAGAGTATTCTACAGTGGTATGGCGTGTTCTGGAGTATTCGAGTGGTTCTAGAGTATTCTACAGTGGAATAGAGTGTTCTAGAGTATTCTACAGTGGAATGGAGTGTTCTAGAATATTCTACAGTGGTATGGAGTGTTCTGGAGTATTGGAGCGGTTCTACAGTATTCTACTTGTAGTGTAGACCTTTGCATAGGGTAAATATATTATAAACAAATTATGTTCTGGCCCACTGACTACGAGCTGCCAAAAACATTGGCCCGAGACCAAACCTAGTTACCGCTGTTCTAGAGTTGTTCTAGAGTTGTTCTAGAGTCTTACCGTCTGTCTCTGGCAGCTCCCGGTAACCAACGGCATTCTGGTCAACAGGCACCACCAGGCCCGCTCCATGGAAGGTCTTGGTCACAACCTGGACACGGACAGGGGGCAGTTAGACCTTCTAGAACCGTCTCAGTACTGGGGGGGTTACCTTCTAGAACCGTCTCAGTACTGGGGGGGTTACCTTCTAGAACCATCTCAGTACTGGGGGGGTTACCTTCTAGAACCATCTCAGTACTGGGGGGGTTACCTTCTAGAACCATCTCAGAACGAGGGGGGGTTACCTTCTAGAACCATCTCAGTACTGGGGGGTTACCTTCTAGAACCATCTCAGTACTGGGGGGTTACCTTCTAGAACCATCTCAGTACTGGGGGGTTACCTTCTAGAACCATCTCAGTACTGGGGGGTTACCTTCTAGAACCATCTCAGTACTGGGGGTTACCTTCTAGAACCATCTCAGTACTGGGGGGTTACCTTCTAGAACCATCTCAGTACTGGGGGGTTACCTTCTAGAACCATCTCAGAACGAGGGGGGTTACCTTCTAGAACCATCTCAGAACGAGGGGGGTTACCTTCTAGTACCGTCTCAGAACGAGGGGGGTTACCTTCTAGAACCATCTCAGAACGAGGGGGGTTACCTTCTAGAACCATCTCAGCTGGGGACCTTCTAGAACCATCTCAGTACGGGGGGTTACCTTCTAGAACCATCTCAGAACGAGGGGGGGTTACCTTCTAGAACCATCTCAGAACGAGGGGGGGTTACCTTCTAGAACCATCTCAGAACGAGGGGGGTTACCTTCTAGTACCATCTCAGAACGAGGGGGGGGTTACCTTCTAGAACCATCTCAGAACGAGGGGGGGTTACCTTCTAGAACCATCTCAGAACGAGGGGGGGTTACCTTCTAGAACCATCTCAGAACGAGGGGGGGTTACCTTCTAGAACCATCTCAGAACGAGGGGGGGGTTACCTTCTTGTGTCTCTGCTTCATGCCTTTGGTCTTCTGCTCCAGGGAGAAGCCCAGAGACTCCGCCCTCTCTCTTAACTCCTCCCCCAGGTTAACCAGAGCCCTGCCCTCTTCCTTACGCCCGCCCCTCTCCTTCCTCTTCCTACCCAGAAACAGACTGAAGGAGAGGGAAGAGGAGGGAGAGATAGAGAAGGAGGGAGAGTTTGGGCAGAGATAGGAGGAGAGAGAAGGGGGACAGTGAGGGAGGAGAGAGCGAGGGAGGGTTCGGTGAGGGAGGAGAGAGCGAGGGAGGTAACGGTGAGGGAGGAGAGAGAAGGGGGACAGTGAGGGAGGAGAGAGCGAGGGAGGGTTCGGTGAGGGAGGAGAGAGCGAGGGAGGGCAGGGTGAGGGAGGAGAGAGCGGTGAGGGAGGAGAGAGCGAGGGAGGGGACGGTGAGGGAGGAGAGACCGAAAAAGTGACAGTGAGGGAGGAGAGAGCGAAGGAGGTGACGGTGAGGGAGAAGAGAGCGAGGGGGTGACAGTGAGGGTGGGAGAGAGGAGCGTAGGAGGAGGGAACGGTGAGGGAGGAGAAGGAGAGCGAGGGAGGACACGGTGAGGGAGGAAAGAGCGAGGGAGCGGAAGGTGAGGGAGGGAGGGAGAGAGAGCGAAGGGACGGTGAGTGAGGAGAGAGAGCGAGGGAGGACGCGGTGAGGGAGGAGAGAGGTAAAAAGGTAGAGAGAGAAGAGATGGTGAGAAAAAGAGAATAAATCTTGATAAGCATTGTGAGTAATCTCTTCCACATCAACCAGTGGATTCTCTTGTCGTTGTGTTAGTTCAGTTGAATTGGTCCATGTTGTTGCTCGTGTGTTAGTTAATGAAGGACACTCACTGGACAGCAGCAAACACGTTGTCCCCCATCTGAGTGATGGTACAGCCCTTCCTGGCTTCATTCTCCCCTAGAAACACAGGCAGGGAGTCCGGACTATCTCTGAAAAATAGAGGTGGAGATTAATACGGCCATGTTGGAACGGGACGCTGTTCCTCTCTGGAAAATAGTAACCTTTTCCTGTAGTTACCTGTAGTAAACCCTACCTGTAGTAACCCCTACCTGTAGTAACCCCTACCTGTAGTTACCCCTACCTGTAGTAACCCCTACCTGTAGTAACCCCTTCCTGTAGTAACCCCTTCCTGTAGTAACCCCTACCTGTAGTAACCCCTACCTGTAGTAACCCCTACCTGTAGTAACCTGTAGTTACCCCTACCTGTAGTTACCTGTAGTAACCCCTACCTGTAGTAACCCCTACCTGTAGTTACCTGTAGTAAACCCTACCTGTAGTAACCCCTACCTGTAGTAACCCCTACCTGTAGTAACCCCACCTGTAGTAACCCCTACCTGTGAACCCTACCTGTAGTAACCCTACCTGTAGTAACCCCTACCTGTAGTAACCCCTACCTGTAGTAACCCCTACCTGTAGTAACCCCTACCTGTAGTAACCCCTACCTGTAGTAACCCCTACCTGTAGTAACCCTACCTGTAGTAACCTGTCCCCTACCTGTAGTTACCTGTAGTAACCCCTACCTGTAGTAACCCCTACCTGTAGTTACCTGTAGTAAACCCTACCTGTAGTAACCCCTACCTGTAGTAACCCCTACCTGTAGTAACCCTTACCTGTAGTAACCCCTACCTGTAGTAACCCCTACCTGTAGTAACCCCTACCTGTAGTAAACCCTACCTGTAGTAAACCCTACCTGTAGTAACCCCTTCCTGTAGTAACCCCTACCTGTAGTAACCCCTACCTGTAGTAACCCCTACCTGTAGTAACCTGTAGTTACCCCTACCTGTAGTAACCCCTACCTGTAGTAACCCCTACCTGTAGTAACCTGTAGTTACCCCTACCTGTAGTAACCCCTACCTGTAGTAAGACCCCTACCTGTAGTAACCTGTAGTAACCCCTACCTGTAGTAACCGCCTACCTGTAGTAACCCCTACCTGTAGTAACCCCTACCTGTAGTAACCCCTACCTGTAGTAACCCCTACCTGTAGTAACCCCTACCTGTAGTAACCCCTACCTGTAGTAACCCCTACCTGTAGTAACCCTACCTGTAGTAAACCCTACCTGTAGTAACCCTACCTGTAGTAACCCCTACCTGTAGTAACCCCTACCTGTAGTAACCCCTACCTGTAGTAACCCCTACCTGTAGTAACCTGTAGTTACCCCTACCTGTAGTAACCCCTACCTGTAGTAACCCCTACCTGTAGTAACCTGTAGTTACCCCTACCTGTAGTAACCCCTACCTGTAGTAACCTGTAGTAACCCCTACCTGTAGTTACCTGTAGTAACCCCTACCTGTAGTAACCCCTACCTGTAGTAACCTGTAGTAACCCCTACCTGTAGTAACCCCTACCTGTAGTAACCCCTACCTGTAGTAACCCCTACCTGTAGTAACCCCTACCTGTAGTAACCTGTAGTTACCCCTACCTGTAGTAACCCCTACCTGTAGTAACCCCTACCTGTAGTAACCTGTAGTAACCCCTACCTGTAGTAACCTGTAGTAACCCCTACCTGTAGTAACCCCTACCTGTAGTAACCCCTACCTGTAGTAACCTGTAGTTACCCCTACCTGTAGTAACCCCTACCTGTAGTAACCCCTACCTGTAGTAACCCCTACCTGTAGTAACCTGTAGTAACCCCTACCTGTAGTAACCCCTACCTGTAGTAACCCCTACCTGTAGTAACCCCTACCTGTAGTAACCTGTAGTTACCCCTACCTGTAGTAACCCCTACCTGTAGTAACCTGTAGTAACCCCTACCTGTAGTAACCCCTACCTGTAGTTACCTGTAGTACCCCTACCTGTAGTAACCCCTACCTGTAGTAACCCCTACCTGTAGTTACCTGTAGTAACCCCTACCTGTAGTAACCCCTACCTGTAGTAACCCCTACCTGTAGTTACCTGTAGTTACCCCTACCTGTAGTAACCCCTACCTGTAGGTACCTGTAGTAACCCCTACCTGTAGTAACCCCTACCTGTAGTAACCTGTAGTAACCTGTAGTAATCCCTACCTGTAGTACCCCCTACCTGTAGTAACCCCTACCTGTAGTAACCCCTACCTGTAGTAACCCCTACCTGTAGTTACCTGTAGTAACCCCTACCTGTAGTAACCCCTACCTGTAGTAACCCCTACCTGTAGTTACCTGTAGTTACCCCTACCTGTAGTAACCCCTACCTGTAGTTACCTGTAGTAACCCCTACCTGTAGTAACCTGTAGTTACCCCTACCTGTAGTAACCCCTACCTGTAGTTACCTGTAGTAACCCCTACCTGTAGTAACCTGTAGTAATCCCTACCTGTAGTAATCCCTACCTGTAGTAACCCCTACCTGTAGTAACCCCTACCTGTAGTTACCGTAGTAACCCCTACCCGTAGTAACCCCACCGGTACCTGTAGTAACCCCTACCTGTAGTAACTCCTACCTGTAGTAACCTGTAGTAACCCCTACCTGTAGTAACCTGTAGTAACCCCTACCTGTAGTAACCTGTAGTAACCCCTACCTGTAGTAACCCCTACCTGTAGTAACCCCTACCTGTAGTAACCCCTACCTGTAGTAACCCCTACCTGTAGTAACCCCTACCCGTAGTAACCCCTACCCGTAGTAACCCCTACCCGTAGTAACCCCTACCTGTAGTAACCCCTACCTGTAGTAACCCGTAGTAACCCCTACCCGTAGTAACCTGTAGTAACCTGTAGTAACCTGTAGTAACCTGTAGTAACCTGTAGTAACCCGTAGTAACCCCTACCCGTAGTAACCCCTACCTGTAGTAACCCCTACCTGTAGTAACCCAGGTGTAGCAGGTCGGCTGCGTTCCCTTGTAGTACGGTCTGGTACTCCGGAGGGTCGTAGAAGTACCTCCAGTGAAGGTGGTAGTTGGGCTGAGGGTCGGCTGAGCTACGGTGGGCCTCCGCCAGGATGTCGAACGGGCCAACCAACCTCAAACCCAGAGTTTCCTTCAGCGCGTCTAGAGAGGGGACAGGAGAATTATATGTGGTCGATATGATCCTTGTTTACACAGAGTACAGACAGGACTGACTGGAGTGATGCTGGCTGTGGGTTAGTGTTATAGACAGGACTGACTGGAGTGATGCTGGCTGTGGGTTAGTGTTATAGACAGGACTGACTGGAGTGATGCTGGCTGTGGGTTAGTGTTATAGACAGGACTGACTGGAGTGATGCTGGCTGTGGGTTAGTGTTATAGACAGGACTGACTGGAGTGATGCTGGCTGTGGGTTAGTGTTATAGACAGGACTGACTGGAGTGATGCTGGCTGTGGGTTAGTGTTATAGACAGGACTGACTGGAGTGATGCTGGCTGTGGGTTAGTGTTATAGACAGGACTGACTGGAGTGATGCTGGCTGTGGGTTAGTGTTATAGACAGGACTGACTGGAGTGATGCTGGCTGTGGGTTAGTGTTATAGACAGGACTGACTGGAGTGATGCTGGCTGTGGGTTAGTGTTATAGACAGGACTGACTGGAGTGATGCTGGCTGTGGGTTAGTGTTATAGACAGGACTGACTGGAGTGATGCTGGCTGTGGGTTAGTGTTATAGACAGGACTGACTGGAGTGATGCTGGCTGTGGGTTAGTGTTATAGACAGATAGCTGGTTGGGGCTGGTTGTGGGTGAGTGAGTGAGTGGGTAACCTACCCCGAGGGTTGTCAGGGCTGGTTGTGGGTGAGTGAGTGGGTAACCTACCCCGAGGGTTGTCAGGGCTGGTTGTGGGTGAGTGAGTGGGTAACCTACCCTGAGGGTTGTCGGGGCTGGTTGTGGGTGAGTGAGTGGGTAACCTACCCCGAGGGTTGTCGGGGCTGGTTGTGGGTGAGTGAGTGGGTAACCTACCCCGAGGGTTGTCAGGGCTGGTTGTGGGTGGGTGAGTGGGTAATCTACCCCGAGGGTTGTCAGGGCTGGTTGTGGGTGAGTGAGTGGGTAACCTACCCCGGGGCTGGTTGTGGGTGGGTGAGTGAGTGGGTAACCTACCCCGGGGCTGGTTGTGGGTGAGTGGTTAACCTACCCCGGGGGTTTTCGGGGCTGGTTGTGGGTGGGTGAGTGGGTAACCTACCCCGAGGGTTGTCAGGGCTGGTTGTGGGTGAGTGAGTGGGTAACCTACCCCGGGGCTGGTTGTGGGTGGGTGAGTGGGTAACCTACCCCGGGGCTGGTTGTGGGTGAGTGGGTAACCTACCCCGGGGGTTGTCGGGGCTGGTTGTGGGTGAGTGAGTGGGTAACCTACCCCGGGGGTTGTCAGGGCTGGTTGTGGGTGAGTGGGTGGGTAACCTACCCCGGGGCTGGTTGTGGGTGGGTGAGTGAGTGGGTAACCTACCCCAGGGCTGGTTGTGGGTGAGTGGGTAACCTACCCCGGGGGTTGTCGGGGCTGGTTATGGGTGAGTGAGTGAGTGAGTGGGTAACCTACCCCGGGGGTTGTCGGGGCTGGTTATGGGTGAGTGAGTGAGTGGGTAACCTACCCCGGGGGTTGTCAGGGCTGGTTGTGGGTGAGTGAGTGGGTAACCTACCCCGGGGCTGGTTGTGGGTGGGTGAGTGAGTGGGTAACCTACCCCGGGCTGGTTGTGGGTGAGTGGTTAACCTACCCCGGGGGTTGTCGGGGCTGGTTGTGGGTGGGTGAGTGGGTAACCTACCCCGAGGGTTGTCAGGGCTGGTTGTGGGTGAGTGAGTGGGTAACCTACCCCGGGGCTGGTTGTGGGTGGGTGAGTGAGTGGGTAACCTACCCCGGGGCTGATTGTGGGTGAGTGGGTAACCTACCCCGGGGGTTGTCGGGGCTGGTTGTGGGTGAGTGAGTGGGTAACCTACCCCGGGGGTTGTCAGGGCTGGTTGTGGGTGAGTGGGTGGGTAACCTACCCCGGGGGTTGTCAGGGCTGGTTGTGGGTGAGTGGGTGGGTAACCTACCCCAGGGCTGGTTGTGGGTGAGTGGGTAACCTACCCCGGGGTTGTCAGGGCTGGTTGTGGGTGAGTGAGTGGGTAACCTACCCCGAGGGTTGTCGGGGCTGGTTGTGGGTGAGTGAGTGGGTAACCTACCCCGGGGGTTGTCGGGGCTGGTTGTGGGTGAGTGAGTGGGTAACCTACCCCGGGGGTTGTCGGGGCTGGTTGTGGGTGAGTGAGTGGGTAACCTACCCCGGGGTTGTCGGGGCTGGTTGTGGGTGAGTGAGTGGGTAACCTACCCGGGGGTTGTCGGGGCTGGTTGTGGGTGAGTGAGTGGGTAACCTACCCCGGGGTTGTCAGGGCTGGTTGTGGGTGAGTGGGTGGGTAACCTACCCCGGGGCTGGTTGTGGGTGGGTGAGTGAGTGGGTAACCTACCCCGGGGGTTGTCAGGGCTGGTTGTGGGTGAGTGGGTGGGTAACCTACCCCAGGGCTGGTTGTGGGTGGGTGAGTGAGTGGGTAACCTACCCCAGGGCTGGTTGTGGGTGAGTGGGTAACCTACCCCGGGGGTTGTCGGGGCTGGTTATGGGTGAGTGAGTGGGTGGGTAACCTACCCCGGGGGTTGTCAGGGCTGGTTGTGGGTGAGTGGGTGGGTAACCTACCCCGGGGGTTGTCGGGGCTGGTTGTGGGTGAGTGGGTGGGTAACCTACCCCGGGGGTTGTCGGGGCTGGTTGTGGGTGAGTGGGTGGGTAACCTACCCCGGGGGTTGTCAGGGCTGAGCGAAGAGCAGAAGTCCCAGAAGAGATAAAAGTCTTCGGGCATCTTCAGTTTATAGAGTCTCTCCACCTCCTCCCTCAGTCTGGCAGGAACCTCAGTCGTCGTCCTCGGTCCTTCTGTCGGCGCCTCTGACCGGGCTTTCTTCCTCAACTCCCCGTCGGCACAATCCGACTCCTAAACAACAACAACAACAACAACAACAACAACAACAACAACAACGACAAGTCGGTGAAATTAAATTCACTCGCTGGTGTAAACAGTTAACGTTCCACAGCCCGGGCTTCAGTCAAGTTTAAAGATTGCGGGTTTGATAACTGGGTGTATTCATTAGACACCAAACTGAATCGACAGACTGAGAAAAGGGGGGGGGACTACCAGGGAAGATATAAATAACATGAATAGAGAAGATGTGATTACTTATTCTACATGTCTGTTCTACATAGCATATTTCTATATCTTTATGTTACAAAAACGTTTGAGTCCTGTTGAAACGCGCCCTGGATTTACAATGAAGAAAAGCTATAGTTTTCCGTTGCAAATCGTTTTGCCTACGGTGTGTCCTAATGAACGTTACCCTGAACAAGTCGCTCTGCAACAACAAAAACACAAACGATGGTATACCGTCAATGGACGGTAACTTCATTATACTAAATATAAATGATGATATCTTGGGGAAAACTGTAATATAAACCGAAGCAGGACCATTAAGCTAAATCATGTAGATGCCATAGTGGCCCATCCGTGCTTTGTAACGTTACAAAGAAGACAAATACTCCCTCTGTTGCATGGCTAAAAACCCATCCTATCATTGCTCCGACAAAAAAATATATATATATATCGCTTGTAAACATGTTGGCTTTATGATACTGTGACAATACCTGGGGAGTAGATTTAGTTTTTCGTTTTCCGCGCCCTGTCATGTTATTTATTTTTCCTCCTCTCCCGTTCGACAGCAAACAAGCGCACATCCGTGTAGCTAACGACAAAAAACACATTAGGGCCTTCTGGAATTGGGGGAGTAAATGTACAGCGCCGCCTAGAGGAGAGGAGGACGCATTGCGTCCCAGCGATCCATAGCTGAGACAGGCGGTGGGATAAATACCCCGATCGGTATACATCAGTAAAAATATATATTTGTTTAAATACCTTCATAGAAATTGACTCAAGTGAAATTCACCCGGTAAAATACTACTTGAGTAAAAGTCTAAAAGTATTTGGTTTTAAAATATACTTATGTATCAAAAGTAAAAGTATGAATAATGTAAAATGTCTTATATTAATAAGCAAACCAGATTGCACAATTTTCTTTCATGTACGGATAGCCAGGGTTACACGCCAATACTCAGATATAATTTACAAAGGAAGTATTTGTGTTTAGTGAGTCTGACAGATCAGAGGCAGTAGGGATGACCAGGGATGTTCTCTGTTTAGTGAGTCCTCCAGATCAGAGGCAGTAGGGATGACCAGGGATGTTCTCTGTTTAGTGAGTCCTCCAGATCAGAGGCAGTAGGGATGACCAGGGATGTTCTCTTGATAAGTGTGTGAATTGGACCATTTTTCTGTCCTGCTAAACATTCAAAATATAACGTGTACTTTTGGGTGTCAGGGAAATTCTATGGAGTAAAAAGTCCATTATTTTCTTTAGGAATGTCATCTCTGTATACCTGTCGCAAGACCCACTGGTTATAAAACCCTCTTAGGCCTCACTACCCCCTATCTGAGATATCTACTGCAGCCCTCATCCTCCACATACAACACCCGTTCTGCCAGTCACATTCTGTTAAAGGTCCCCAAAGCACACACATCCCTGGGTCACTCCTCTTTTCAGTTCGCTGCAGCCGGCGACTGGAACGAGCTGCAACAAACACTCAAACTGGACAGTTTTATCTCCATCTCTTCATTCAAAGACTCAAATCATGGACTCTCTTACTGACAGTTGTGGCTGCTTTGTGTGATGTATTGTTGTCTCTACCTTCTTTGACCCTTTGTGCTGTTGTCTGTGGCCCAATAATGTTTGTACCATGTTTTGTGCTGCGACCATGTTGTCATGTTGTGTTGCTACCATGCTGTGTTGTCATGTTGTGCTGCTACCATGCTGTGTTGTCATGTTGTGTTTCTACCATGCTGTGTTGTCATGTTGTGTTGCTACCATGTTGTTGTCATGTTGTGTTTCTACCATGCTGTGTTGTCATGTTGTGTTGCTACCATGCTGTGTTGTCATGTTGTGTTGCTACCATGTTGTTGTCATGTTGTGTTTCTACCATGCTGTGTTGTCATGTGTTTCTACCATGCTGTGTTGTCATGTTGTGTTGCTACCATGTTGTTGTCATGTTGTGTTTCTACCATGCTGTGTTGTAATGTTGTGTTGCTACCATGCTTTGTTGTCATGTTGTGTTGCTACCATGTTGTTGTCATGTTGTGTTGCTACCATGCTGTGTTGTCATGTTGTGTTGCTACCATGCTGTGTTGTCATGTTGTGTTGCTACCATGCTGTGTTGTCATGTTGTGTTGCTACCATGCTGTGTTGTCATGTTGTGTTGCTACCATGCTGTGTTGTCATGTTGTGTTACTACCATGCTGTGTTGTCATGTTGTGTTACTACCATGCTGTGTTGTCATGTTGTGTTACTACCATGCTGTGTTGTCATGTGTTTCTACCATGCTGTGTTGTCATGTTGTGTTGCTACCATGTTGTTGTCATGTTGTGTTTCTACCATGCTGTGTTGTAATGTTGTGTTGCTACCATGCTTTGTTGTCATGTTGTGTTGCTACCATGTTGTTGTCATGTTGTGTTGCTACCATGTTGTTGTCATGTTGTGTTGCTACCATGCTGTGTTGTCATGTTGTGTTTCTACCATGCTGTGTTGTCATGTTGTGTTACTACCATGCTGTGTTGTCATGTTGTGTTACTACCATGCTGTGTTGTCATGTTGTGTTACTACCATGCTGTGTTGTCATGTGTTGCTGCCATGCTGTGTTGTCATGTTGTGTTACTACCATGCTGTGTTGTCATGTTGTGTTTCTACCATGCTGTGTTGTCATGTGTTGCTACCATGCTGTGTTGTCATGTTGTGTTACTACCATGCTGTGTTGTCATGTTGTGTTACTACCATGCTGTGTTGTCATGTTGTGTTACTACCATGCTGTGTTGTCATGTTGTGTTGCTACCATGCTGTGTTGTCATGTGTTGCTGCCATGCTGTGTTGTCATGTTGTGTTACTACCATGCTGTGTTGTCATGTTGTGTTACTACCATGCTGTGTTGTCATGTTGTGTTGCTACCATGCTGTGTTGTCATGTTGTGTTGCTACCATGCTGTGTTGTCATGTGTTGCTGCCATGCTGTGTTGTCATGTTGTGTTACTACCATGCTGTGTTGTCATGTTGTGTTACTACCATGCTGTGTTGTCATGTTGTGTTGCTACCATGCTGTGTTGTCATGTGTTGCTACCATGCTGTGTTGTCATGTTGTGTTACTACCATGCTGTGTTGTCATGTTGTGTTGCTACCATGCTGTGTTGTCATGTGTTGCTGCCATGCTGTGTTGTCATGTTGTGTTGCTACCATGCTGTGTTGTCATGTTGTGTTACTACCATGCTGTGTTGTCATGTTGTGTTGCTACCATGCTGTGTTGTCATGTTGTGTTACTACCATGCTGTGTTGTCATGTGTTTCTACCATGCTGTGTTGTCATGTTGTGTTACTACCATGCTGTGTTGTCATGTGTTTCTACCATGCTGTGTTGTCATGTTGTGTTGCTATCATGTTGTTGTCATGTTGTGTTACTACCATGCTGTGTTGTCATGTGTTGCTGCCATGCTGTGTTGTCATGTTGTGTTGCTGCCTTGCTGTGTTGTTGTCTTAGGTCTCTCTTTATGTAGTGTTGTGTTGTCTCTCTTGTCATGATGTGGACACTGTTCCAGCAGGAGGCCTTTTTGCTTTCTGGCAAGCCGTCATTGTAAATAAGAATTTGTTCTTAACTGACTAGTTAAATAAAGGTTAAATAAAAATATACATAAAAATGTAGTGACGTAAAAGCTGTCAAAAATACAAATAGCAAAGTACAGGTATCCCCCAAAAACTTCTTAAAGTAGTACTTTATAGTAATTTTACTTAAGTACTTTACACCACTGGTACAGACATGGATTTTTCATAGTGTTGATGTCTTTGCCATTATTCTACAATGTAGAAAATAGTTTAAAAAAAATAAAGAAAATCCCTTGAATGAGTAGGTGTGTCCAAACTATTGACTGGGTCTCTTTTACAGATGGGACCTGCATAAATACATAACATCAAACATGTACAAAATTAGAAAAACAAATGAAGAAAAACAGACATCAACATAGATAATAATTTTTCTGAATTGACCAAGGAGGACCAGACCATGTCTTTTGAGAGAGCTTTATAATTTGTTCCATATTAGGGGTGCATAAAAAGTAAAATCAGCTTTACCCAACTCTGTGGAGACCGAAGGGGCGTCCAGTGTTAACCAAGGCTGAGACCAGGTTCGGTCATTTGGAAGTCTAAGTTGAATTCATGATGATAGATACATGGGAAGTTTCTGCCTGAGTGATTTGTAAATAAACACAAGAGAATGCTGCTCTCTCCTTACATACAAAGAGGCCCAACCCACTTTTTGATACAAAACACAATGGTGAGTTCTAGAACCATCACCAGTAATAAACCTAAGGACACAATGGTGAGTTCTAGAACCATCCCCAGTAATTAACCTAAGGACACAATGGTGAGTTCTAGAACCATCACCAGTAATAAACCTAAGGACACAATGGTGAGTTCTAGAACCATCCCCAGTAATAAACCTAAGGACACAATGGTGAGTTCTAGAACCATCACCAGTTATAAACCTAAGGACACAATGGTGAGTTCTAGAACCATCCCCAGTAATTAACCTAAGGACACAATGGTGAGTTCTAGAACCATCACCAGTAATAAACCTAAGGACACAATGGTGAGTTCTAGAACCATCCCCAGTAATAAACCTAAGGACACAATGGTGAGTTCTAGAACCATCACCAGTAATAAACCTAAGGACACAATGGTGAGTTCTAGAACCATCAGCAGTAATACATATCATTTGCAAAAAACACGGTTAGTCAGGATAAGGTCAATCAATGAGTTTTTTTGCTTGTTCTTTTTTAAAACATTTATCTGAGTGGGTTTTGTTATTAGCTTAATTAAGTTGAATTCACATCATGATTTACTGTAGATCTCCTAGCACATCCAGTTCAGACACCAGAAAAGGTTTCAAATAAACAGAAATAATCCCAAGAGCCTCCGCCGATATTTTGGCTCATGGCCACTTTTAACCTTTTAGCTAGGTTCCCGTTTCAGTCGATCCAGGGCTACCATTCCTAATGTCGTCCTGTTTCAGTCGATCCTAGCTACCATTCCTAATGTCGTCCTGTTTCAGTCGATCCTAGCTACCATTCCTAATGTCGTCCTGTTTCAGTCGATCCGAGCTGCCATTCCTAATGTCGTCCTGTTTCAGTCGATCCTAGCTACCATTCCTAATCTCATTAAATCCCACATGGAACACAGCAGCATCGATCTCTGATGGAGACCGGTGGGGAGCTACCTAGGAATATCCTGTACTCCATCCCCGGGGTAGCAGAGGGTGACGAAGCTGTTTGAAGTCTGTATACCCGATCCGGGCTTCCCGTCGCCAAGGAAGCCCTTATTGCCGATCCGGGCTTCCCGTCGCCAAGGAGTCCCTTATTGCCGATCCGGGCTTCCCGTCGCCACGGAAGCCCTTTATTCCCAAAGGCTGTTGCTTTCGATTTCCACGGCGAGCGACGTGCCTCCGTGGCTGGTCTGCAGGTTCAAGGGTAGGAACATCCGCTAAGACATCCAGAAGCATCCTGCTAACTAAATTTTCTAGGTAAGAAATAACACTTAAATATCAAAATACTGCAAAGTTGGCAAGTAGCTACAATCTCACCTTGTTGTAAGCTGGGTTGAAATGTAAAGTTAATGTATGAACTCCATGAACACACTGATACAAACACTAGAACCACAGCAATATAACGAAATTTTTATTACAGTAATATGCCACACACACAGTATTGATTGAAGCAGTGTATAGTCTTATTCTTTTCATTCAAGCAGTGTATTCTATTGATTCAAGCAGTGTAGAGTCTTATTATTTTCATTCAAGCAGTGTAAAGTCTTCTTCTGTTCATTCAAGCAGTGTAGAGTCTTATTATTTTCATTCAAGCAGTGTAGAGTCTTATTATTTTCATTCAAGCAGTGTATTCTATGGATTCAAGCAGTGTAGAGTCTTATTCTGTTCATTCAAGCAGTGTAGAGTCTTATTCTGTTCATTCAAGCAGTGTAGAGTCTTATTCTGTTCATTCAAGCAGTGTAGAGTCTTATTCTTTTCATTCAAGCAGCGGTTTCTATCTCAGAACGAGTGCACTTATTTGTTTTTTAAGGCCTCAGGGAAACCAGTCCTGGTCCTCGTGAGTCCGTGAGAGGTCCCCAGACAGTTATCGGAGCAGGTAGAAATACAACACACAGAGCAGGTAGAAATACAACACACAGAGCAGGACACAACACTCCATCTATTTCACCTGCTAGCAGGACTGGGCGATCCTCATCTGAGGCCCTGGGAAACAACATTTTAGAACCCCCATGCATCGCAACGGAGAGAGACATTTTTTGCTGTTTTAAAGATGATTTCTTTGCAATTCTAAACATTTTGCTTATGCCATGTTCTAATGGTATCGTAGTGAGTCAAACTTTATAACAACATCAATGGGGGGGCCCCTGAAGGTCGGGGGCCCCTAGGCATGTGCCCTGAGTTCTCGGTCAGTAATCTGGCCATGGTCCCTCTGCATCTCTCTAGTAGCAGGACTGGTCCCTCTGCATCTCTCTAGGAGCAGGACTGGTCTCTCTACATCTCTCTAGGAGCAGGACTGGTCTCTCTGCATCTCTCTAGGAGCAGGACTGGTCTCTCTACATCTCTCTAGGAGCAGGACTGGTCTCTCTGCATCTCTCTAGGAGCAGGACTGGTCTCTCTGCATCTCTCTAGGACTGGTCTCTCTACATCTCTCTAGTAGCAGGACTGGTCTCTCTACATCTCTCTAGGAGCAGGACTGGTCTCTCTACATCTCTCTAGGAGCAGGACTGGTCTCTCTGCATCTCTCTAGTAGCAGGACTGGTCTCTCTACATCTCTCTAGGAGCAGGACTGGTCTCTCTACATCTCTCTAGTAGCAGGACTGGTCTCTCTGCATCTCTCTAGGAGCAGGACTGGTCTCTCTGCATCTCTCTAGGACTGGTCTCTCTACATCTCTCTAGTAGCAGGACTGGTCTCTCTACATCTCTCTAGGAGCAGGACTGGTCTCTCTACATCTCTCTAGGAGCAGGACTGGTCTCTCTGCATCTCTCTAGTAGCAGGACTGGTCTCTCTACATCTCTCTAGGAGCAGGACTGGTCTCTCTGCATCTCTCTAGTAGCAGGACTGGTCTCTCTGCATCTCTCTAGTAGCAGGACTGGTCTCTCTGCATCTCTCTAGGAGCAGGACTGGTCTCTCTGCATCTCTCTAGGACTGGTCTCTCTACATCTCTCTAGGAGCAGGACTGGTCTCTCTACATCTCTCTAGGAGCAGGACTGGTCTCTCTACATCTCTCTAGGAGCAGGACTGGTCTCTCTACATCTCTCTAGGAGCAGGACTGGTCTCTCTGCTCTACATCTCTCTAGGAGCAGGACTGGTCTCTCTACATCTCTCTAGGAGCAGGACTGGTCTCTCTACATCTCTCTAGGAGCAGGACTGGTCTCTCTGCTCTACATCTCTCTAGGAGCAGGACTGGTCTCTCTACATCTCTCTAGGAGCAGGACTGGTCTCTCTGCTCTACATCTCTCTAGGAGCAGGACTGGTCTCTCTACATCTCAATAGGGGTAGGACTGGTCTCTCTACATCTCTCTAGGAGCAGGACTGGTCTCTCTGCGCTACATCTCTCTAGGAGCAGGACTGGTCTCTACATCTCTCTAGGAGCAGGACTGGTCTCTCTGCTCTACATCTCTCTAGGAGCAGGACTGGTCTCTCTACACTACATCTCTCTAGGAGCAGGACTGGTCTCTCTGCTCTACATCTCTCTAGGAGCAGGACTGGTCTCTCTACATCTCTCTAGGAGCAGGACTGGTCTCTCTACATCTCTCTAGGAGCAGGACTGGTCTCTCTGCGCTACATCTCTCTAGGAGCAGGACTGGTCTCTCTACATCTCTCTAGGAGCAGGACTGGTCTCTCTACATCTCTCTAGGAGCAGGACTGGTCTCTCTGCTCTACATCTCTCTAGGAGCAGGACTGGTCTCTCTGCATCTCTCTAGGAGCAGGACTGGTCTCTCTGCATCTCTCTAGGAGCAGGACTGGTCTCTCTGCATCTCTCTAGGAGCAGGACTGGTCTCTCTGCATCTCCCTAGGAGCAGGACTGGTCTCTCTACATCTCTCTAGGAGCAGGACTGGTCTCTCTACATCTCTCTAGGACAGGACTGGTCTCTCTACATCTCTCTAGGAGCAGGACTGGTCTCTCTGCATCTCTCTAGGAGCAGGACTGGTCTCTCTAC
Source organism: Salmo salar (assembly GCF_905237065.1). Lineage (NCBI taxonomy): Eukaryota > Metazoa > Chordata > Actinopteri > Salmoniformes > Salmonidae > Salmo > Salmo salar. The sequence continues at coordinate 209,650 of NW_025548319.1, forward strand.
ATCTCTCTAGGAGCAGGACTGGTCTCTCTACATCTCTCTAGGAGCAGGACTGGTCTCTCTGCATCTCTCTAGGAGCAGGACTGGTCTCTCTACATCTCTCTAGGAGCAGGACTGGTCTCTCTACATCTCTCTAGGAGCAGGACTGGTCTCTCTGCATCTCTCTAGGAGCAGGACTGGTCTCTCTGCATCTCTCTAGGAGCAGGACTGGTCTCTCTGCATCTCTCTAGGAGCAGGACTGGTCTCTCTGCATCTCTCTAGGAGCAGGACTGGTCTCTCTGCTCTACATCTCTCTAGGAGCAGGACTGGTCTCTCTACATCTCTCTAGGAGCAGGACTGGTCTCTCTGCATCTCTCTAGGAGCAGGACTGGTCTCTCTGCATCTCTCTAGGACCAGGACTGGTCTCTCTACATCTCTCTAGGAGCAGGACTGGTCTCTCTGCATCTCTCTAGGAGCAGGACTGGTCTCTCTACATCTCTCTAGGAGCAGGACTGGTCTCTCTGCATCTCTCTAGGAGCAGGACTGGTCTCTCTGCATCTCTCTAGGAGCAGGACTGGTCTCTCTACATCTCTCTAGGAGCAGGACTGGTCTCTCTGCATCTCTCTAGGAGCAGGACTGGTCTCTCTGCATCTCTCTAGGAGCAGGACTGGTCTCTCTACATCTCTCTAGGAGCAGGACTGGTCTCTCTGCATCTCTCTAGGAGCAGGACTGGTCTCTCTGCATCTCTCTAGGAGCAGGACTGGTCTCTCTGCATCTCTCTAGGGGCAGGACTGGTCTCTCTGCATCTCTCTAGGAGCAGGACTGGTCTCTCTGCATCTCTCTAGGAGCAGGACTGGTCTCTCTGCATCTCTCTAGGAGCAGGACTGGTCTCTCTGCTCTACATCTCTCTAGGAGCAGGACTGGTCTCTCTACATCTCTCTAGGAGCAGGACTGGTCTCTCTGCATCTCTCTAGGAGCAGGACTGGTCTCTCTGCATCTCTCTAGGACCAGGACTGGTCTCTCTACATCTCTCTAGGAGCAGGACTGGTCTCTCTGCATCTCTCTAGGAGCAGGACTGGTCTCTCTACATCTCTCTAGGAGCAGGACTGGTCTCTCTGCTCTATATCTCTCTAGGAGCAGGACTGGTCTCTCTACATCTCTCTAGGAGCAGGACTGGTCTCTCTACATCTCTCTAGGAGCAGGACTGGTCTCTACATCTCTCTAGGAGCAGGACTGGTCTCTCTGCTCTACATCTCTCTAGGAGCAGGACTGGTCTCTCTACACTACATCTCTCTAGGAGCAGGACTGGTCTCTCTGCTCTACATCTCTCTAGGAGCAGGACTGGTCTCTCTACATCTCTCTAGGAGCAGGACTGGTCTCTCTGCGCTACATCTCTCTAGGAGCAGGACTGGTCTCTCTACATCTCTCTAGGAGCAGGACTGGTCTCTCTGCTCTACATCTCTCTAGGAGCAGGACTGGTCTCTCTGCATCTCTCTAGGAGCAGGACTGGTCTCTCTGCAACTCTCTAGGAGCAGGACTGGTCTCTCTGCAACTCTCTAGGAGCAGGACTGGTCTCTCTGCATCTCTCTAGGACCAGGACTGGTCTCTCTACATCTCTCTAGGAGCAGGACTGGTCTCTCTGCATCTCTCTAGGAGCAGGACTGGTCTCTCTAGATCTCTCTAGGAGCAGGACTGGTCTCTCTACATCTCTCTAGGACAGGACTGGTCTCTCTACATCTCTCTGGGATTAGGACTGGTCTCTCTGCATCTCTCTAGGAGCAGGACTGGTCTCTCTACATCTCTCTAGGAGCAGGACTGGTCTCTCTACATCTCTCTAGGAGCAGGACTGGTCTCTCTACATCTCTCTAGGAGCAGGACTGGTCTCTCTACATCTCTCTAGGAGCAGGACTGGTCTCTTTACATCTCTCTAGGAGCAGGACTGGTCTCTCTGCATCTCTCTAGGAGCAGGACTGGTCTCTCTGCATCTCTCTAGGAGCAGGACTGGTCTCTCTGCATCTCTCTAGGAGCAGGACTGGTCTCTCTACATCTCTCTATGAGCAGGACTGGTCTCTCTACATCTCTCTAGGAGCAGGACTGGTCTCTCTGCTCTACATCTCTCTAGGAGCAGGACTGGTCTCTCTACATCTCTCTAGGAGCAGGACTGGTCTCTCTGCATCTCTCTAGGAGCAGGACTGGTCTCTCTGCATCTCTCTAGGAGCAGGACTGGTCTCTCTACATCTCTCTAGGAGCAGGACTGGTCTCTCTACATCTCTCTAGGAGCAGGACTGGTCTCTCTGCTCTACATCTCTCTAGGAGCAGGACTGGTCTCTCTACATCTCTCTAGGAGCAGGACTGGTCTCTCTGCATCTCTCTAGGAGCAGGACTGGTCTCTCTGCATCTCTCTAGGAGCAGGACTGGTCTCTCTGCATCTCTCTAGGACCAGGACTGGTCTCTCTACATCTCTCTAGGAGCAGGACTCGTCTCTCTGCATCTCTCTAGGAGCAGGACTGGTCTCTCTGCATCTCTCTAGGAGCAGGACTGGTCTCTCTACATCTCTCTAGGAGCAGGACTGGTCTCTCTGCTTTGCATCTCTCTAGGAGCAGGACTGGTCTCTCTGCATCTCTCTAGGAGCAGGACTGGTCTCTCTGCATCTCTCTAGGAGCAGGACTGGTCTCTCTGCATCTCTCTAGGAGCAGGACTGGTCTCTCTGCATCTCTCTAGGAGCAGGACTGGTCTCTCTGCATCTCTCTAGGAGCAGGACTGGTCTCTCTGCATCTCTCTAGGAGCAGGACTGGTCTCTCTGCATCTCTCTAGGAGCAGGACTGGTCTCTCTGCATCTCTCTAGGAGCAGGACTGGTCTCTCTACATCTCTCTA
>NW_025548319.1:220000-225000 GCF_905237065.1 Salmo salar
TATATAGACTAGTACCCACCCAGGTTATATAGACTAGTACCCACCCAGGTTATATAGACTAGTACCCACCCAGGTTATATAGACTAGTACCCACCCAGGTTATATAGACTAGTACCCACCCAGGTTATATAGACTAGTACCCACCCAGGTTATATAGACTAGTACCCACCCAGGTTATATAGACTAGTACCCACCCAGGTTATATAGACTAGTACCCACCCAGGTTATATAGACCAGTACCCACCCAGGTTATATAGACCAGTACCCACCCAGGTTATATAGACTAGTACCCACCCAGGTTATATAGACTAGTATCCACCCAGGTTATATAGACTAGTACCCACCCAGGTTATATAGACTAGTACCCACCCAGGTTATATAGACTAGTACCCACCCAGGTTATATAGACTAGTACCCACCAAAGGTTATATAGACTAGTACCCACCCAGGTTATATAGACTAGTACCCACCCAGGTTATATAGACTAGTACCCACCCAGGTTATATAGACTAGTACCCACCCAGGTTATATAGACTAGTACCCACCCAGGTTATATAGACTAGTACCCACCCAGGTTATATAGACTGCTACCCACCCAGGTTATATAGACTAGTACCCACCCAGGTTATATAGACTAGCACCCACCCAGGTTATATAGACCAGTACCCACCCAGGTTATATAGACTAGTACCCACCCAGGTTATATAGACTACTACCCACCCAGGTTATATAGACTAGTACCCACCCAGGTTATATAGACTAGTACCCACCCAGGTTATATAGACTAGTACCCACCCAGGTTATATAGACTAGTACCCACCCAGGTTATATAGACTAGTACCCACCCAGGTTATATAGACTAGTACCCACCCAGGTTATATAGACTAGTACCCACCCAGGTTATATAGACTAGTACCCACCCAGGTTATATAGACTAGTACCCACCCAGGTTATATAGACTAGTACCCACCCAGGTTATATAGACTAGTACCCACCCAGGTTATATAGACTAGTACCCACCCAGGTTATATAGACTAGTACCCACCCAGGTTATATAGACTAGTACCCACCAAAGGTTATATAGACTAGTACCCACCCAGGTTATATAGACTAGTACCCACCCAGGTTATATAGACTAGTACCCACCCAGGTTATATAGACTAGTACCCACCCAGGTTATATAGACTAGTACCCACCCAGGTTATATAGACTAGTACCCACCCAGGTTATATAGACTAGTACCCACCCAGGTTATATAGACTGCTACCCACCCAGGTTATATAGACTAGTACCCACCCAGGTTATATAGACTAGTACCCACCCAGGTTATATAGACTAGTACCCACCCAGGTTATATAGACCAGTACCCACCCAGGTTATATAGACTAGTACCCACCCAGGTTATATAGACCAGTACCCACCCAGGTTATATATAGACTAGTACCCACCCAGGTTATATAGACTAGTACCCACCCAGGTTATATATAGACTAGTATCCACCCAGGTTATATAGACTAGTACCCACCCAGGTTATATAGACTAGTACCCACCCAGGTTATATAGACTAGTACCCACCCAGGTTATATAGACTAGTACCCACCCAGGTTATATAGACCAGTACCCACCCAGGTTATATATAGACTAGTACCCACCCAGGTTATATATAGACTAGTACCCACCCAGGTTATATATAGACTAGTATCCACCCAGGTTATATAGACTAGTACCCACCCAGGTTATATAGACTAGTACCCACCCAGGTTATATAGACTAGTACCCACCCAGGTTATATAGACTAGTACCCACCCAGGTTATATAGACTAGTACCCACCCAGGTTATATAGACTAGTACCCACCCAGGTTATATAGACTAGTACCCACCCAGGTTATATAGACTAGTACCCACCCAGGTTATATAGACTAGTACCCACCCAGGTTATATAGACTAGTACCCACCCAGGTTATATATAGACTAGTACCCACCCAGGTTATATAGACTAGTACTCACCCAGGTTATATAGACTAGTACTCACCCAGGTTATATAGACTAGTATCCACCCAGGTTATATAGACTAGTATCCACCCAGGTTATATAAACTAGTACCCACCCAGGTTATATAGACTAGTATCCACCCAGGTTATATAGACTAGTACCCACCCAGGTTATATAGACTAGTACCCACCCAGGTTATATAGACTAGTACCCACCCAGGGTATATAGACTAGGACCCACCCAGGGTATATAGACTGCTACCCACCCAGGTTATATAGACTAGTACCCACCCAGGGTATATAGACTGCTACCCACCCAGGTTATATAGACTAGTACCCACCCAGGGTATATAGACTAGTACCCACCCAGGTTATATAGACTAGTACCCACCCAGGTTATATAGAGGGTGAATGGACTGGTACCCACCTGGTATAAGGGATGGCACATCCCATCGATGTAGTTGACCTGCATGTGAGGTAGTCGAGTGCTGTTGTCTCTGTTCATCATGTCCTGGGGACAAACAGATGGCACTTATCGTCCCGTCTGCAAAAACCACAAACCTCCTACCCTACCGTGTCTAATGCCATTACTCTTCCAACTGGGCCACACAGAACCAGATATGGGCTACTTAATGGTCTACTTACTCAGAACCAGAAGGGCTACTTACTCAAACAAAGTTCAGCAGGAGTCAGATTAAAGGTTTGACACTGAGTTGAAACATTAATATGAGTTTAAACATGTTGTCCTGCAGGTCAAAGGTCAAGTGAGTTGAAACATGTTGTCCTGCAGGTCAAAGGTCAACTGAGTTTAAACATGTTGTCCTGCAGGTCAAAGGTCAACTGAGTTAAACATGTTGTCCTGCAGGTCAAAGGGTCAACTGAGCTAAACATGTTGTCCTGCAGGTCAAAGGTCAACTGAGTTAAACATGTTGTCCTGCAGGTTAAAGGTCAACTGGGTTTAAACATGTTGTCCTGCAGGTCAAAGGTCAACTGAGTTAAACAGGTTTGATGTTGAACTAAGTTCCAGGCAGCGATAGCTACTTACAGCAGGTTTAATGTTGAACTAAGTTCCAGGCAGCGATAGTTACTTACATCAGGTTTGATGTTGAACTAAGTTCCAGGCAGCAATAGCTACTTATAGCAGGTTTGATGTTGCACTAAGTTCCAGGCAGCGATAGCTACTTACAACAGGTTTGATGTTGAACTAAGTTCCAGGCAGCGATAGCTACTTACAACAGGTTTGATGTTGAACTAAGTTCCAGGCAGCGATAGCTACTTACAGCAGGTTTGATGTTGAACCAAGTTCCAGGCAGCGATAGCTACTGACAACAGGTTTGATGTTGAACTAAGTTCCAGGCAGCGATAGCTACTTAAAACCAGGTTTGATGTTGAACTAAGTTCCAGGCAGCGATAGCTACTTACAACAGGTTTGATGTTGAACTAAGTTCCAGGCAGCGAAAGCTACTGACAACAGGTTTGATGTTGAACTAAGTTCCAGGCAGCGATAGCTACTTGCAGCAGGTTTGATGTTGAACTAAGTTCCAGGCAGCGATAGCTACTTACAGCAGGTTTGATGTTGAAATAAGTTCCAGGCAGTGATAGCTACTTACAACAGGTTTGATGTTGAACTAAGTTCCAGGCAGCGATAGCTACTTACAACAGGTTTGATGTTGAACTAAGTTCCAGGCAGCGATAGCTACTTACAGCAGGTTTGATGTTGAACTAAGTTCCAGGCAGCGATAGCTACTTACAGCAAGTTTGATGTTGAACTAAGTTCCAGGCAGCGATAGCTACTTACAACAGGTTTGATGTTGAACTAAGTTCCAGGCAGCGATAGCTACTTACAGCAGGTTTGATGTTGAACTAAGTTCCAGGCAGCGATAGCTACTTACAACAGGTTTGATGTTGAACTAAGTTCCAGGCAGCGATAGCTACTTGCAGCAGGTTTAATGTTGAACTAAGTTCCAGGCAGCGATAGCTACTGACAACAGGTTTGATGTTGAACTAAGTTCCAGGCAGCGATAGCTACTTACAACAGGTTTGATGTTTAACTAAGTTCCAGGCAGCGATAGCTACTTACAACAGGTTTGATGTTGAACTAAGTTCCAGGCAGCGATAGCTACTTACAACAGGTTTGATGTTGAACTAAGTTCCAGGCAGCGATAGCTACTTACAGCAGGTTTGATGTTGCACTAAGTTCCAGGCAGCGATAGCTACTTACAACATGTTTGATGTTGAACTAAGTTCCAGGCAGCGATAGCTACTTACAACAGGTTTGATGTTGAACTAAGTTCCAGGCAGCGATAGCTACTTACAGCAGGTTTGATGTTGCACTAAGTTCCAGGCAGCGATAGCTACTTACAACAGGTTTGATGTTGAACTAAGTTCCAGGCAGCGATAGCTACTTACAGCAGGTTTGATGTTGCACTAAGTTCCAGGCAGCGATAGCTACTTACAACAGGTTTGATGTTGAACTAAGTTCCAGGCAGCGATAGCTACTTACAACAGGTTTAATGTTGAACTAAGTTCCAGGCAGCGATAGCTACTTACAGCAGGTTTGATGTTGAACTAAGTTCCAGGCAGCGATAGCTACTTACAGCAGGTTTGATGTTGAACTAAGTTCCATGCAGCGATAGCTACTTACAACAGGTTTGATGTTGAACTAAGTTCCAGGCAGCGATAGCTACTTACAACAGGTTTGATGTTGAACTAAGTTCCAGACAGCGATAGCTACTTACAAAAGGTTTGATGTTGAACTAAGTTCCAGGCAGCGATAGCTACTTGCAGCAGGTTTAATGTTGAACTACGTTCCAGGCAGCGATAGCTACTGACAACAGGTTTGATGTTGAACTAAGTTCCAGGCAGCGATAGCTACTTACAGCAGGTTTGATGTTGAACTAAGTTCCAGGCAGCGATAGCTACTTACAACAGGTTTGATGTTGAACTAAGTTCCAGGCAGCGATAGCTACTTGCAGCAGGTTTAATGTTGAACTAAGTTCCAGGCAGCG
>NW_025548319.1:230000-232500 GCF_905237065.1 Salmo salar
CAGGACCTCTATACCAGGCGGTGTCAGAGATGTATAATCACATGGTAAACTGGGGCAGAGCTCCCTGCCCTCCAGGACCTCTATACCAGGCGGTGTCAGAGATGTATGACCACATGGTAAACTGGGGCAGAGCTCCCTGCCCTCCAGGACCTCTATACCAGGCGGTGTCAGAGATGTATAATCACATGGTAAACTGGGGCAGAGCTCCCTGCCCTCCAGGACCTCTATACCAGGCGGTGTCAGAGATGTATGACCACATGGTAAACTGGGGCAGAGCTCCCTGCCCTCCAGGACCTCTATACCAGGCGGTGTCAGAGATGTATAATCACATGGTAAACTGGGGCAGAGCTCCCTGCCCTCCAGGACCTCTATACCAGGCGGTGTCAGAGATGTATGACCACATGGTAAACTGGGGCAGAGCTCCCTGCCCTCCAGGACCTCTATACCAGGCGGTGTCAGAGATGTATGACCACATGGTAAACTGGGGCAGAGCTCCCTGCCCTCCAGGACCTCTATACCAGGCGGTGTCAGAGATGTATGACCACATGGTAAACTGGGGCAGAGCTCCCTGCCCTCCAGGACCTCTATACCAGGCGGTGTCAGAGATGTATGACCACATGGTAAACTGGGGCAGAGCTCCCTGCCCTCCAGGACCTCTATACCAGGCGGTGTCAGAGATGTATAATCACATGGTAAACTGGGCCAGAGCTCCCTGCCCTCCAGGACCTCTATACCAGGCGGTGTCAGAGATGTATGACCACATGGTACACTGGGGCAGAGCTCCCTGTCTTCCAGGACCTCTATACCAGGCGGTGTCAGAGATGTATGACAACATGGTACACTGGGGCAGAGTTCCCTGCCTTCCAGGACCTCTATACCAAGCGGTGTCAGAGATGTATTATCACATGGTAAACTGGGGCAGAGCTCCCTGCCCTCCAGGACCTCTATACCAGGTGGTGTCAGAGAGGTATAATCACATGGTAAACTGGGGCAGAGCTCCCTGCCCTCCAGGACCTCTATACCAGGCGGTGTCAGAGATGGTTAATCACATGGTAAACTGGGGCAGAGCTCCCTGCCCTCCAGGACCTGTCAGAGATGTATAATCACATGGTAAACTGGGGCAGAGCTCCCTGCCCTCCAGGACCTCTATACCAGGTGGTGTCAGATATGTATAAACACATGGTAAACTGGGGCAGAGCTCCCTGCCCTCCAGGACCTCTATACCAGGCGGTGTCAGAGATGTATAATCACATGGTAAACTGGGGCAGAGCTCCCTGCCATCCAGGACCTCTATACCAGGCGGTGTCAGAGATGTATAATCACATGGTAAACTGGGGCAGAGCTCCCTGCCCTCCAGGACCTCTATACCAGGTGGTGTCAGAGATGTATAATCACATGGTAAACTGGGGCAGAGCTCCCTGCCCTCCAGGACCTCTATACCAGGCGGTGTCAGAGATGTATGACCACATGGTAAACTGGGGCAGAGCTCCCTGCCCTACAGGACCTCTATACCAGGCGGTGTCAGAGATGTATAATCACATGGTAAACTGGGGCAGAGCTCCCTGCCCTCCAGGACCTCTATACCAGGCGGTGTCAGAGATGTATAATCACATGGTAAACTGGGGCAGAGCTCCCTGCCCTCCAGGACCTCTATACCAGTCGGTGTCAGAGATGGTTAATCACATGGTAAACTGGGGCAGAGCTCCCTGCCCTCCAGGACCTCTATACCAGGCGGTGTCAGAGATGGTTAATCACATGGTAAACTGGGGCAGAGCTCCCTGCCCTACAGGACCTCTATACCAGACGGTGTCAGAGGAAGGCCCTAAAATTGGTCAAAGACTCCGGCCACTGTAGTCATGGCTGGTTCTCTCTGCTACAGCACGGCAACAGGACCCTGGACAGGCTTCTACCCCCAGGTCATAAAACTGCTAAACAGTTAGTTAGTAAACCAAACAGCGACCCAGACAATCTGCACTGACCCCTCTCATCACACATACTGCTGTTACTGTCTATTATCTATCCTTTACCCCTACCTACAGTATACTGCTGCTACTGTCTATTATCTATCCTTTACCCCTACCTACAGTATACTGCTGTTACTGTCTATTATCTATCCTTTACCCCTACCTGCAGTATACTGCTGTTACTGTCTATTATCTATCCTTTACCCCTACCTACAGTATACTGCTGCTACTGTCTATTATCTATCCTTTACCCCTACCTACAGTATACTGCTGTTACTGTCTATCATCTATCCTTTACCCCTACCTACAGTATACTGTCTATTATCTATCCTTTACCCCTACCTACAGTATACTGCTGTTACTGTCTATTATCTATCCTTTACCCCTACCTACAGTATACTGCTGTTACTGTCTATTATCTATCCTTTACCCCTACCTACAGTATACTGCTGTTACTGTCTATTATCTATCCCCCTACCTACAGTATACTGCTGTTACTGTCTATTATCTATCCTTTACCCCTACCTACAGTATAC
>NW_025548319.1:237500-240000 GCF_905237065.1 Salmo salar
TGATAGAAGGATAGAAGGACTGATGGAAGGATAGAAGGACTGATGGAAGGATAGAAGGACTGATAGAAGGATAGAAGGACTGATGGAAGGATAGAAGGACTGATGGAAGGATAGAAGGACTGATAGAAGGATAGAAGGACTGATAGAAGGATAGAAGGACTGATGGAAGGATAGAAGGACTGATGGAAGGATAGAAGGACTGATAGAAGGATAGAAGGACTGATAGAAGAACTGATAGAAGGATAGAAGGACTGATAGAAGGACTGATAGAAGGATAGAAGGACTGATAGGACTGATAGAAGGATAGAAGGACTGATAGAAGGACTGATAGAAGGACTGATAGGACTGATAGAAGGATAGAAGGACTGATAGAAGAACTGATAGAAGGATAGAAGGATAGAAGGACTGATGGAAGGACTGATAGAAGGACTGATAGAAGGACTGATAGAAGGATAGAAGGATAGAAGGACTGATAGAAGGATAGAAAGACTGATAGAAGGATAGAAGGATAGAAAGACTGATAGAAGGATAGAAAGACTGATAGAAGGATAGAAGGACTGATAGAAGGATAGAAGGACTGATAGAAGGACTGATAGAAGGGAAGAAGGACTGATAGAAGGACTGATAGAAGGACTGATAGAAGGACTGATAGAAGGATAGAAGGACTGATAGAAGGATAGAAGGACTGATAGAAGGATAGAAGGACTGATAGAAGGACTGATAGAAGGATAGAAGGACTGGTAGAAGGATAGAAGGACTGATAGAAGGATAGAAGGACTGATAGAAGGACTGATAGAAGGATAGAAGGACTGGTAGAAGGATAGAAGGACTGATAGAAGGATAGAAGGACTGATAGAAGGATAGAAGGACTGATAGAAGGACTGATAGAAGGATAGAAGGACTGATAGAAGGATAGAAGGACTGATAGAAGGATAGAAGGACTGATAGAAGGATAGAAGGACTGGTAGAAGGATAGAAGGACTGATAGAAGGATAGAAGGACTGATAGAAGGATAGAAGGACTGATAGAAGGACTGATAGAAGGACTGATAGAAGGATAGAAGGACTGGTAGAAGGATAGAAGGACTGATAGAAGGACTGATAGAAGGATAGAAGGACTGATAGAAGGATAGAAGGACTGATAGAAGGATAGAAGGACTGATAGAAGGACTGATAGAAGGATAGAAGGACTGGTAGAAGGATAGAAAGACTGGAGAAGGATAGAAGGACTGATAGAAGGATAGAAGGACTGATAGAAGGATAGAAGGACTGATAGAAGGATAGAAGGACTGATAGAAGGATAGAAGGACTGATAGAAGGACTGATAGAAGGATAGAAGGACTGGTAGAAGGATAGAAGGACTGATAGAAGGATAGAAGGACTGATAGAAGGATAGAAGGACTGATAGAAGGACTGATAGAAGGATAGAAGGACTGGTAGAAGGATAGAAGGACTGATAGAAGGATAGAAGGACTGATAGAAGGGAAGAAGGACTGATAGAAGGATAGAAGGACTGATAGAAGGATAGAAGGACTGATAGAAGGACTGATAGAAGGATAGAAGGACTGATAGAAGGATAGAAGGACTGATAGAAGGACTGATAGAAGGATAGAAGGATAGAAGGACTGATAGAAGGATAGAAGGATAGAAGGACTGATAGAAGGATAGAAAGACTGGTAGAAGGATAGAAGGACTGATAGAAGGATAGAAGGACTGGTAGAAGGATAGAAGGACTGATAGAAGGATAGAAGGACTGATAGAAGGATAGAAGGACTGATAGAAGGATAGAAGGACTGATAGAAGGATAGAAGGACTGATAGAAGGATAGAAGGACTGATAGAAGGATAGAAGGATAGGTGTGAGTGTACCTCTCTATGTAGGAGTTACTGACTCCTCTGTGATCCAGGTCGTGGTTCAGAGTGGCTATCATCAGAGCCAACACCTCCAGACGAGAGAAATTAGACTGAGAGAGAGAGAGAGAGAGAGAGAGAGGAGGGAGAGAGAGAGAGAGAGAGAGAGAGAGAGAGAGAGAGAGAGAGAGAGAGAGAGAGAGAGAGAGAGAGAGAGAGAGAGAGAGAGAGAGAGAGAGAGAGAGGAGAGAGAGAGAGAGGGGGAGAGAGAGAGAGAGGGGAGAAGAGAGAGAGGAGAGAGGAGAGAGAGAGGGGGAGAGAGGAGAGAGCGGGGGGAGAGAGGAGAGAGAGAGAGAGACAGAGACAGAGAGGGAGATTTGCTATGTTAACCTCTGAACTCTGACCTCTCACCTGTAGCTGGTCTGTAGACATCATCATGGCGAACATACTGTACACTGAGCCCTGACCTCTGACCTCTGACCTGTAGCTGGTCTGTAGACATCACCATGGCGAACATACACTGAGCCCTGACCTCTGAACTCTGACCTCTGACCTGTAGCTGGTCTGTAGACATCATCATGGTGAACATACTGAACACTGAGCCCTGACCTCTGACCTCTGACCTCTCACCTGTAGCTGGTCTGTAGACAT
>NW_025548319.1:250000-260000 GCF_905237065.1 Salmo salar
CGACTAACAGCATGTCTCTAACAACCACAGAAGAAGAAGACTCCCCTACGACTAACAGCATGTCTCTAACAACCACAGAAGAAGACTCCCAACGACTAACAGCATGTCTCTAACAACCACAGAAGAAGACTCCCTACGACTAACAGCATGTCTCTAACAACCACAGAAGAAGAAGACTCCCTACGACTAACAGCATGTCTCTAACAACCACAGAAGAAGACTCCCAACGACTAACAGCATGTCTCTAACAACCACAGAAGAAGACTCCCTACGACTAACAGCATGTCTCTAACAGCCACAGAAGAAGAAGAAGACTCCCTACGACTAACAGCATGTCTCTAACAACCACAGAAGAAGACTCCCAGCGACTAACAGCATGTCTCTAACAACCACAGAAGAAGAAGACTCCCTACGACTAACAGCATGTCTCTAACAACCACAGAAGAAGAAGACTCCCTACGACTAACAGCATGTCTCTAACAACCACAGAAGAAGACTCCCAACGACTAACAGCATGCCTCTAACAACCACAGAAGAAGAAGAAGACTCCCTACGACTAACAGCATGTCTCTAACAGCCACAGAAGAAGAAGACTCCCTACGACTAACAGCATGTCTCTAACAACCACAGAAGAAGAAGAAGACCCCCTACGACTAACAGCATGTCTCTAACAACCACAGAAGAAGAAGAAGACTCCCTACGACTAACAGCATGTCTCTAACAACCACAGAAGAAGAAGACTCCCTACGACTAACAGCATGTCTCTAACAACCACAGAAGAAGAAGACTCCCTACGACTAACAGCATGTCTCTAACAACCACAGAAGAAGAAGAAGACTCCCTACGACTAACAGCATGTCTCTAACAACCACAGAAGAAGAAGAAGACTCCCTACGACTAACAGCATGTCTCTAACAACCACAGAAGAAGAAGAAGACTCCCAGCGACTAACAGCATGTCTCTAACAACCACAGAAGAAGACTCCCAGCGACTAACAGCATGTCTCTAACAGCCACAGAAGAAGACTCCCTACGACTAACAGCATGTCTCTAACAACCACAGAAGAAGACTCCCAGCGACTAACAGCATGTCTCTAACAACCACAGAAGAAGAAGACTCCCTACGACTAACAGCATGTCTCTAACAACCACAGAAGAAGACTCCCTACGACTAACAGCATGTCTCTAACAACCACAGAAGAAGAAGACTCCCTACGACTAACAGCATGTCTCTAACAACCACAGAAGAAGAAGACTCCCTACGACTAACAGCATGTCTCTAACAACCACAGAAGAAGAAGAAGACTCCCTACGACTAACAGCATGTCTCTAACAACCACAGAAGAAGAAGAAGACTCCCCTACGACTAACAGCATGTCTCTAACAACCACAGAAGAAGAAGACTCCCTACGACTAACAGCATGTCTCTAACAACCACAGAAGAAGACTCCCAACGACTAACAGCATGTCTCTAACAACCACAGAAGAAGACTCCCTACGACTAACAGCATGTCTCTAACAACCACAGAAGAAGACTCCCTACGACTAACAGCATGTCTCTAACAACCACAGAAGAAGAAGAAGACTCCCCTACGACTAACAGCATGTCTCTAACAACCACAGAAGAAGACTCCCTACGACTAACAGCATGTCTCTAACAACCACAGAAGAAGAAGAAGACTCCCTACGACTAACAGCATGTCTCTAACAACCACAGAAGAAGAAGACTCCCTACGACTAACAGCATGTCTCTAACAGCCACAGAAGAAGAAGACTCCCTACGACTAACAGCACGTCTCTAACAACCACAGAAGAAGAAGACTCCCTACGACTAACAGCGACACCTGACTCTTTACTGCTGTATGAGGTGTAGTTATAGAATTCATGTTGTTGTTGTCAATGGAATTCTATAGTGAGGTTAAAGCTATATAAACATAGCTAGATAAATAGAAAGAGTTATATATGGACATTGGCCTGTAAAGACAGCGCCGCATAAAAACACTATAAACTCGAAGAGATACACGTGGAACAGAGAAAGAGCGACGCACCTATGATTTTCCCTGTCTTCCCATTTCTGATCGGGCAACAGACCAGGCTACCCGTGGGGGGGTCCTGATCGGCGCCGGACACGTTCAGTGTCTCCTTGGAGACCAGCACCTGCAGGGCGTGGGTCAGGTCTATGTCTGAGAGGGTACAGTCTCTATGGAAACACAGAAATATAGTGATGCTACAGTCTCTATGGAAACACAGAAACATAGTGATGCTACAGTCTCTATGGAAACACAGAAATATAGTGATGCTACAGTCTCTATGGAAACACAGAAACATAGTGATGCTACAGTCTCTATGGAAACACAGAAATATAGTGATGCTACAGTCTCTATGGAAACACAGAAATATAGTGATGCTACAGTCTCTATGGAAACACAGAAATATAGTGATGCTACAGTCTCTGTGGAAACACAGAAATATAGTGATGCTACAGTCTCTATGGAAACACAGAAATATAGTGATGCTACAGTCTCTGTGGAAACACAGAAACATAGTGATGCTACAGTCTCTATGGAAACACAGAAATATAGTGATGCTACAGTCTCTATGGAAACACAGAAACATAGTGATGCTACAGTCTCTATGGAAACACAGAAATATAGTGATGCTACAGTCTCTATGGAAACACAGAAATATAGTGATGCTACAGTCTCTATGGAAACACAGAAATATAGTGATGCTACAGTCTCTGTGGAAACACAGAAACATAGTGATGCTACAGTCTCTATGGAAACACAGAAATATAGTGATGCTACAGTCTCTATGGAAACACAGAAACATAGTGATGCTACAGTCTCTATGGAAACACAGAAATATAGTGATGCTACAGTCTCTATGGAAACACAGAAATATAGTGATGCTACAGTCTCTATGGAAACACAGAAATATAGTGATGCTACAGTCTCTATGGAAACACAGAAACATAGTGATGCTACAGTCTCTATGGAAACACAGAAATATAGTGATGCTACAGTCTCTATGGAAACACAGAAATATAGTGATGCTACAGTCTCTATGGAAACACAGAAATATAGTGATGCTACAGTCTCTGTGGAAACACAGAAATATAAGTTATGCTTCACCATCAAACACAGAAAAATTGTCCACTGCTGATCAGTGCCAAGTCACCAGTGACAAATACGGTTGAGAAATTCAGGTAACTTTCCCCAAATTCCCATGTTATCCAGAAAACTCGGGTTGGAAGATTCCTGGAATCATGACGAAATAAGGAGCAAATTCGGGAATTTGCCAAACATCATTTTTTTGGGGGGGGGAGAAGACCTGGGACTGTTACTGGTATTTTGCAACCTTTGTCCCAATTGAAATATATTTGTATTTGCTCTGATTAAGACAGTCCCAGGTCAACTAAATCAAAACAATAACAGCAGTCTTGTCTTAAACACGCGAATGTGTTTATAAACTGAAACCAAACACGGACGTTGACGTAAATGACACAACAGTGATAGGAGAGGGGGAAAAACCCCTTTCTAGAACCTTTGAAAGATCTGGAACTCTGACCCTTGTTCTTCTCCCTCCATATGGACCAGCCCAGAGAAGGAGTTCTAGAACACAACGGAACAATAGAACACGTCAACAAGGTTCTACGTTTATACAGTTCAGAACTTCCATAGATCATTAGACTGCTGTACCCCATATGTCCCACAAGTTATTATATTAAATCAAACCTTAGACTGCTGTACCCCATATGTCCCACAAGTTATTATATTAAATCAAACCTTAGACTGCTGTACCCCATATGTCCCACTAGTTATTATATTAAATCAGACCTTAGACTGCTGTACCCCATATGTCCCACAAGTTATTATATTAAATCAGACCTTAGACTGCTGTACCCCATATGTCCCACAAGTTATTATATTAAATCAAACCTTAGACTGCTGTACCCCATATGTCCCACTAGTTATTATATTAAATCAGACCTTAGACTGCTGTACCCCATATGTCCCACTAGTTATTATATTAAATCAGACCTTAGACTGCTGTACCCCATATGTCCCACAAGTTATTATATTAAATCAGACCTTAGACTGCTGTACCCCATATGTCCCACTAGTTATTATATTAAATCAGACCTTAGACTGCTGTACCCCATATGTCCCACTAGTTATTATATTAAATCAGACCTTAGACTGCTGTACCCCATATGTCCCACTAGTTATTATATTAAATCAGACCTTAGACTGCTGTACCCCATATGTCCCACAAGTTATTATATTAAATCAGACCTTAGACTGCTGTACCCCATATGTCCCACTAGTTATTATATTAAATCAGACCTTAGACTGCTGTACCCCATATGTCCCACAAGTTATTATATTAAATCAGACCTTAGACTGCTGTACCCCATATGTCCCACAAGTTATTATATTAAATCAGACCTTAGACTGCTGTACCCCATATGTCCCACAAGTTATTATATTAAATCAGACCTTAGACTGCTGTACCCCATATGTCCCACAAGTTATTATATTAAATCAGACCTTAGACTGCTGTACCCCATATGTCCCACTAGTTATTATATTAAATCAGACCTTAGACTGCTGTACCCCATATGTCCCACTAGTTATTATATTAAATCAGACCTTAGACTGCTGTACCCCATATGTCCCACTAGTTATTATATTAAATCAGACCTTAGACTGCTGTACCCCATATGTCCCACTAGTTATTATATTAAATCAGACCTTAGACTGCTGTACCCCATATGTCCCACTAGTTATTATATTAAATCAGACCTTAGACTGCTGTACCCCATATGTCCCACAAGTTATTATATTAAATCAGACCTTAGACTGCTGTACCCCATATGTCCCACTAGTTATTATATTAAATCAGACCTTAGACTGCTGTACCCCATATGTCCCACTAGTTATTATATTAAATCAGACCTTAGACTGCTGTACCCCATATGTCCCACAAGTTATTATATTAAATCAGACCTTAGACTGCTGTACCCCATATGTCCCACTAGTTATTATATTAAATCAGACCTTAGACTGCTGTACCCCATATGTCCCACTAGTTATTATATTAAATCAGACCTTAGACTGCTGTACCCCATATGTCCCACTAGTTATTATATTAAATCAGACCTTAGACTGCTGTACCCCATATGTCCCACTAGTTATTATATTAAATCAGACCTTAGACTGCTGTACCCCATATGTCCCACTAGTTATTATATTAAATCAGACCTTAGACTGCTGTACCCCATATGTCCCACTAGTTATTATATTAAATCAGACCTTAGACTGCTGTATCCCATATGTCCCACAAGTTATTATATTAAATCAGACCTTAGACTGCTGTACCCCATATGTCCCACTAGTTATTATATTAAATCAGACCTTAGACTGCTGTATCCCATATGTCCCACAAGTTATTATATTAAATCAGACCTTAGACTGCTGTACCCCATATGTCCCACAAGTTATTATATAAACCTATCTCATCATTATTTCAGACCTACATGGTAGTAGGTAGTGTTTAGGAGTTAGGAGCTAGTGGTTAGGGGTTAGGAGCTAGTGGTTAGGGGTTAGGAGCTAGTGGTTAGGGGTTAGGAGCTAGTGGTTAGGGGTTAGGAGCTAGTGGTTAAGAGCTAGTGGTTAGGGGATAGGGATTAAGAGCTAGTGGTTAGGAGCTGGTGGTTAGGGGTTAGGAGCTAGTGGTTAGGGGTTAGGGTTAGGGTTAGGGTTAGGGTTTAGGGTTAGGGTTAGGGTTAGGGTTAAGGGCTAGTGGTTAGGGGTTAGGAGCTAGTGTTTAGGGGTTAGGAGCTAGAGTTTAGGGCTAGGAGCTAGTGGTTAGGGGTTAGAAGCTAGTGGTTAGGGGTTAGGGGCTAGTGTTAAGGGGTTAGGAGCTAGTGGTTAGGGGTTAGGAGCTAGTGGTTAGGGGTTAGGAGCTAGTGTTTAGGGGTTAGGAGCTAGTGGTTAGGGGCTAGGAGCTAGTGTTTAGGGGCTAGTGGTTAGGGGTTAGGAGCTAGTGTTTAGGGTTTAGGGGCTAGTGTTTAGGGGTTAGGGGCTAGTGGTTAGGGGTTAGGAGCTAGTGTTTAGGGGTTAGGAGCTAGAGTTTAGGGGCTAGGAGCTAGTGGTTAGGGGTTAGAAGCTAGTGGTTAGGGGTTAGGGGCTAGTGTTAAGGGGTTAGGAGCTAGTGGTTAGGGGTTAGGAGCTAGTGGTTAGGGGTTAGGAGCTAGTGTTTAGGGGTTAGGAGCTAGGAGCTAGTGGTTAGGAGCTAGTGTTTAGGGGTTAGGAGCTAGTGGTTAGGAGCTAGTGGTTAGGGGTTAGGAGCTGGTGGTTAGGGGTTAGGAGCTAGTGGTTAGGGGTTAGGAGCTAGTGGTTAGGGGTTAGGAGCTAGTGGTTAGGGGCTAGGAGCTAGTGGTTAGGGGTTAGGAGCTAGTGGTTAGGGTTAGGGAGCTAGTGTTAGGGGTTAGGAGCTAGTGGTTAGGGGTTAGGAGCTAGTGGTTAGGGGTTAGGAGCTAGTGTTTAGGGGTTAGGAGCTAGTAGCTAGGGGTTAGGAGCTAGTGTTTAGGGGTTAGGAGCTAGTGGTTAGGGGTTAGGAGCTAGTGGTTAGGGGTTAGGAGCTAGTGTTAGGGGTTAGGGGCTAGTGGTTAGGGGTTAGGAGCTAGTGGTTAGGGGTTAGGAGCTAGTGTTTAGGGGTTAGGAGCTAGTGTTTAGGGGTTAGGAGCTAGTGGTTAGGGGTTAGGAGCTAGTGGTTAGGGGCTAGGAGCTAGTGTTTAGGGGTTAGGAGCTAGTGTTTAGGGGTTAGGAGCTAGTGGTTAGGGGTTAGGAGCTAGTGTTTAGGGGTTAGGAGCTAGTGGTTAGGAGCTAGTGGTTAGGGTTAGGGGCTAGTGGTTAGGGGTTAGGAGCTAGTGGTTAGGGGTTAGGAGCTAGTGTTTAGGGGTTAGGAGCTAGTGGTTAGGGGCTAGGAGCTAGTGGTTAGGGGTTAGGAGCTAGTGGTTAGGGGTTAGGAGCTGGTGTTTAGGGGTTAGGAGCTAGTGGTTAGGGGTTAGGAGCTAGTGGTTAGGGGTTAGGAGCTAGTGGTTAGGGGTTAGGAGCTAGTGTTTAGGGGCTAGGAGCTAGTGTTTAGTGGTAAGGAGCTAGTGGTTAGGGTTAGGAGCTAGTGGTTAGGGGTTAGGAGCTGGTGTTTAGGGGCTAGGAGCTAGTGGTTAGAGGTTAGGAGCTAGTGTTTAGGGGTTAGGAGCTAGTGTTTAGGGGTTAGGAGCTAGTGGTTAGGGGTTAGGAGCTAGTGTTTAGTGGTTAGGAGCTAGTGTTAGGGGTTAGGAGCTAGTGTTTAGTGGTTAGGAGCTAGTGTTTAGGGGTTTGGGGCTAGTGGTTAGGGGTTAGGAGCAAGTGGTTAGGTGGTTAGGAGCTAGTGTTTAGGGGTTAGGAGCTAGTGGTTAGGGGTTAGGAGCTAGTGTTTAGTGGTTAGGAGCTAGTGTCAGGGGTTAGGAGCTAGTGTTTAGTGGTTAGGAGCTAGTGTTAGGGGTTAGGGGCTAGTGGTTAGGGGTTAGGAGCTAGTGTTCAGAGGTTAGGAGCTAGTGTTTAGGGGCTAGGAGCTAGTGGTTAGGGGTTAGGAGCTAGTGTTCAGGGGTTAGGAGCTAGTGTTTAGGGGTTAGGAGCTAGTGTTTAGGGGTTAGGAGCTAGTGTTTAGGGGTTAGGAGCTAGTGGTTAGGGGTTAGGAGCTAGTGGTTAGGGGTTAGGAGCTAGTGGTTAGGGGTTAGGAGCTAGTGTTTAGGGGTTAGGAGCTAGTGTTTAGGGGTTAGGAGCTAGTGGTTAGGGGTTAGGAGCTAGTGGTTAGGGGTTAGGAGCTAGTGGTTAGGAGCTAGTGGTTTAGGGGTTAGGAGCTAGTGGTTCGGGGTTAGGAGCTAGTGGTTAGGGGTTAGGAGCTAGTGGTTAGGGGTTAGGAGCTAGTGGTTAGGGGTTAGGAGCTAGTGGTTAGGGGTTAGGAGCTAGTGGTTAGGGGTTAGGAGCTAGTGGTTAGGGGTTAGGAGCTAGTGGTTAGGGGTTAGGAGCTAGTGTTTAGGGGTTAGGAGCTAGTGGTTAGGGGTTAGGAGCTAGTGGTTAGGGGTTAGGAGCTAGTGTTTAGGGGCTAGGAGCTAGTGGTTAGAGGTTAGGAGCTAGTGTTTAGGGGTTAGGAGCTAGTGTTTAGGGGTTAGGAGCTAGTGGTTAGGGGTTAGGAGCTAGTGTTTA
This sequence comes from Salmo salar, assembly GCF_905237065.1. Classification (NCBI taxonomy): domain Eukaryota; kingdom Metazoa; phylum Chordata; class Actinopteri; order Salmoniformes; family Salmonidae; genus Salmo; species Salmo salar. Next base: position 258,258 of record NW_025548319.1, read on the forward strand.
GTGGTTAGGAGCTAGTGTTAGGGGTTAGGAGCTAGTGGTTAGTGGTTAGGAGCTAGTGTTAGGGGTTAGGGGCTAGTGGTTAGGGGTTAGGAGCAAGTGGTTAGGGGTTAGGAGCTAGTGTTTAGGGGTTAGGAGCTAGTGTTTAGTGGTTAGGAGCTAGTGGTTAGGGGTTAGGAGCTAGTGTTAGGGGTTAGGAGCTAGTGGTTAGGGGTTAGGAGCTAGTGGTTAGGGGCTCGGAGCTAGTGGTTAGGGTTAGGAGCTAGTGTTTAGCAGTTAGGAGCTAGTGTTTAGGGGTTAGGAGCTAGTGTTTACGGGTTAGGAGCTAGTGGTTAGGGGTTAGGAGCTAGTGGTTAGGGGTTAGAGGCTAATGTTTAGGGGTTAGGAGCTAGTGGTTAGGGGTTAGGAGCTAGTGGTTAGGTGTTAGGAGCTAGTGGTTAGGAGCTAGTGGTTAGGGGTTAGGAGCTAGTGTTTAGGGGTTAGGAGCTAGTGTTTAGGGGTTAGGAGCTAGTGGTTAGGGGTTAGGAGCTAGTGGTTAGGGGTTAGGAGCTAGGAGCTAGTGTTCAGGGGTTAGGAGCTAGTGGTTAGGGGCTAGTGGTTAGGAGCCATAGGGCTAGGGGTTAGGAGCATAGGGCTAGGGGTTAGGGGCATAGGGCTAGGGGTTAGGGGCATAGGGCTAGGGGTTAGGGGGTTAGGGGTTAGGGCTAGGTGAATAGGCCTAGGGGTTAGGAGCTAGGGATGCCTAGGGGTTAGGAGCTAGGGATTAGGCCTAGTGTTAGGAGCTAGTGGTTAGGGGTTAGGAGCTAGTGGTTAGGGGTTAGGAGCTAGTGGTTAGGGGTTAGGAGCTAGTGGTTAGGAGCTAGTGGTTAGGGGTTAGGAGCTAGTGGTTAGGGGCTAGGAGCTAGTGGTTAGGGGCTAGGAGCTAGTGGTTAGGGGTTAGGAGCTAGTGGTTAGGGGTTAGGAGCTAATGGTTAGGGGTTAGGAGCTAGTGGTTAGGGGTTAGGAGCTAGTGGTTAGGGGTTAGGAGCTAGTGGTTAGGGGTTAGGAGCTAGTGTTTACAGGTTAGGAGCTAGTGGTTAGGGGTTAGGAGCTAGTGGTTAGGGGTTAGGAGCTAGTGTTTAGGGGCTAGGAGCTAGTGGTTAGAGGTTAGGAGCTAGTGTTTAGGGGTTAGGAGCTAGTGTTTAGGGGTTAGGAGCTAGTGGTTAGGGGTTAGGAGCTAGTGTTTAGTGGTTAGGAGCTAGTGTTAGGGGTTAGGAGCTAGTGGTTAGTGGTTAGGAGCTAGTGTTAGGGGTTAGGGGCTAGTGGTTAGGGTTTAGGAGCAAGTGGTTAGGGGTTTAGGAGCTAGTGTTTAGGGGTTAGGAGCTAGTGTTTAGTGGTTAGGAGCTAGTGGTTAGGGGTTAGGAGCTAGTGTTAGGGGTTAGGAGCTAGTGGTTAGGGGTTAGGAGCTTGTGGTTAGGGGCTCGGAGCTAGTGGTTAAGGGTTAGGAGCTAGTGTTTAGCAGTTAGGAGCTAGTGTTTAGGGGTTAGGAGCTAGTGTTTACCGGCTAGGAGCTAGTGGTTAGGGGTTAGGAGCTAGTGGTTAGGGGTTAGAGGCTAATGTTTAGGGGTTAGGAGCTAGTGGTTAGGGGTTAGGAGCTAGTGGTTAGGTGTTAGGAGCTAGTGGTTAGGAGCTAGTGGTTAGGGGTTAGGAGCTAGTGTTTAGGGGTTAGGAGCTAGTCGTTAGGGGTTAGGAGCTAGTGGTTAGGGG
>NW_025548319.1:265000-297500 GCF_905237065.1 Salmo salar
TCTAGAATGGTCTGAGGGGAATAGGGTACACTACTTCTGTCTAGAACGGTCTGAGGGGATTAGGGTACACTACTTCTGTCTAGAATGAGGGGAATAGGGTACACTACTTCTGTCTAGAATGGTCTGAGGGGAATAGGGTACACTACTTCTGTCTAGAACGGTCTGAGGGGATTAGGGTACACTACTTCTGTCTAGAATGGTCTGAGGGGAATAGGGTACACTACTTCTGTCTAGAACGGTCTGAGGGGATTAGGGTACACTACTTCTGTCTAGAATGAGGGGAATAGGGTACACTACTTCTGTCTAGAATGGTCTGAGGGGAATAGGGTACACTACTTCTGTCTAGAATGAGGGGAATAGGGTACACTACTTCTGTCTAGAATGGTCTGAGGGGAATAGGGTACACTACTTCTGTCTAGAACGGTCTGAGGGGATTAGGGTACACTACTTCTGTCTAGAATGGTCTGAGGGGAATAGGGTACACTACTTCTGTCTAGAATTAGGGGAATAGGGTACACTACTTCTGTCTAGAATGGTCTGAGGGGATTAGGGTACACTACTTCTGTCTAGAATGGCATGATGGGAATATTGTACACTACTTCTGTCTAGAATGAGGGGAATAGGGTACACTACTTCTGTCTAGAATGGTCTGAGGGGATTAGGGTACACTACTTCTGTCTAGAATGGTCTGAGGGGAATAGGGTACACTACTTCTGTCTAGAATGGTCTGAGGGGATTAGGGTACACTACTTCTGTCTAGAATGGTCTGAGGGGAATAGGGTACACTACTTCTGTCTAGAATGGTCTGAGGGGAATAGGGTACACTACTTCTGTCTAGAATGGTCTGAGGGGAATAGGGTACACTACTTCTGTCTAGAATGGTCTGAGGGGAATAGGGTACACTACTTCTGTCTAGAATGGTCTGAGGGGAATAGGGTACACTACTTCTGTCTAGAATGGTCTGAGGGGAATAGGGTACACTACTTCTGTCTAGAATGGTCTGAGGGGATTAGGGTACACTACTTCTGTCTAGAATGGTCTGAGGGGAATAGGGTACACTACTTCTGTCTAGAATGGTCTGAGGATAATAGGGTACACTACTTCTGTCTAGAATGGTCTGAGGGGAATAGGGTACACTACTTCTGTCTAGAATGGCATGATGGGAATAGTGTACACTACTTCTGTCTAGAATGAGGGGAATAGGGTACACTACTTCTGTCTAGAATGGTCTGAGGGGATTAGGGTACACTACTTCTGTCTAGAATGGTCTGAGGGGAATAGGGTACACTACTTCTGTCTAGAATGGTCTGAGGGGATTAGGGTACACTACTTCTGTCTAGAATGGTCTGAAGGGAATAGGGTACACTACTTCTGTCTAGAATGGTCTGAGGGGATTAGGGTACACTACTTCTGTCTAGAATGGTCTGAGGGGATTAGGGTACACTACTTCTGTCTAGAATGGTCTGAAGGGAATAGGGTACACTACTTCTGTCTAGAATGGTCTGAGGGGATTAGGGTACACTACTTCTGTCTAGAATGGTCTGAGGGGAATAGGGTACACTACTTCTGTCTAGAATGGTCTGAGGGGAATAGGGTACACTACTTCTGTCTAGAATGGTCTGAGGGGAATAGGGTACACTACTTCTGTCTAGAATGAGGGGATTAGGGTACACTACTTCTGTCTAGAATGGTCTGAGGGGATTAGGGTGCCATTTGGGAGTTCTCCATGATGCCCACCTCCTGTCTGCTGTTCTTAATAGGGACACTGAGGACACTCTTGAGTTTGAACGCTGCCGTCTGGTCCTCGTCTGTGGTGAACCTGGGGTCCTGGAGGAGAGACACAACAAACGTATACCTATTTTAGTTATTTTAACATTTATTTAGTAGATCGTCCACTCAGTAACGTTTGCCCCCCTCCCTCCTCCCCCATCCTCTCCCCTCCTCACCCGACCACCCTCCCTCCACCACCCCCCACCTCACCAGACAGACCTGCCTCCCTTCACTCTCCCCTCTCCCCTCCTCCCCCTCCTCTCCTCTCCTCCCCCTCCTCCTCCTTCGTCTCCTCTTCTCTCCTCTTCTCCCTCCTCCTCCCCCTCCTCCTCCCTCCTCTCCTCTTCTCCCTCCTCCTCCCTCCTCTCCTCTTCTCCCACCTCCTCCTCCCCCCTCCTCTCCTCTTCTCCCTCCTCCTCCCCCTCCTCCCCCTTCTCACTTCTACCTGAGGTAAACCACAGAGAGAGGAGACACAGACCGTTCTCCTCCTCCCCCCCTCCTCCTCCTCCCCCCTCCTCCCTCCTCCTCCTCCCCCTCCTTCTGCCTCCTCTCCTCTCCTCCCTCCTCTTTCCTCCCTCCTCTCTCCTCCCTCCTCCTCCTCTCTCCTTCCTCCTTCTCCCTCCTCTCTCCTCCTCCTCACTCCTCTCTCCTTCCTCCTTCTCCCTCCTCTCTCCTCCCTCCTCTTTCCTCCCCCCTCCTCCTAACCTCCTCTCCTCTTCTCCCTCCTCCTCCTCCCCCCTCTTCCCCCCTTCTCACCTCTACCTGAGGTAAACCACTGAGAGGAGGAGGGAGGAGGGAGGAGAGAGGAGACACAGACTGTCCTCAGCTGGGGATTAGTTACACTGATTTCTGGTTCATCAGGTTGAAATGACGGAGGAAGGAGAGAGGAGGGAGAAGGAGGAAGGAGAGAGGAGGGAGAAGGGAGAAGGAGGAAGGAGAGAGGAGGAGGAGGGAGGAGAGAGGAGGGAGGAGAGAGGAGGGAGAAGGAGGAAGGAGAGAGGAGGAGGAGGGAGGAGAGAGGAGGGAGAAGGGAGAAGGAGGAAGGAGAGAGGAGGGAGGAGAGAGGAGGGAGAAGGAGGAAGGAGAGAGGAGGAGGAGGGAGGAGAGAGGAGGGAGAAGGGAGAAGGAGGAAGGAGAGAGGAGGGAGGAGAGAGGAGGAGGAGGGAGGAGAGAGGAGGGAGAAGGGAGAAGGAGGAAGGAGAGAGGGAGGAGAGAGGAGAGAGGAGGGGGAGGAAGGAGAGAGGAGGGAGAAGGAGGAAGGAGAGAGGAGGGAGGAGAGAGGAGAGAGGATGGAGGAGAGAAGAGGGAGAAGGGAGGAGAGAGGAGGAAGGAGAGAGGAGGGAGAAGGAGGAAGGAGAGAGGAGGAGGAGGGAGAAGGAGGAAGGAGGAGGAGGAGGGAGAAGGGAGGAGAGAGGAGGAAGGAGAGAGGAGGGAGAAGGAGGAAGGAGAGAGGAGGAGGAGGGAGAAGGAGGAAGGAGGAGGAGGAGGGAGAAGGGAGGAGGGAGAGGGGAGGAGGGAGATTGGGGTTCCCCTCTGTCTGTCCTTTAGACTAAGAATGCAAAAAACCTAAGAAAGAATTTGAGAAATATGTCCAACCCAAAACACAGAGACCCAGAAAACCTGAGTCTAGTCCTTCACTATGGTGAATCACTAAAACAATACAGAAATACACTACGGAGAAAGAAGGAACAGCACGTCAGAAATCACCTCAATTTAGTTGAAGAATCCATAGAATCTAACCACTTCTGGGACAATTGGAAAACACTACATTTGACATTTTAGTCATTTATCAGACGATCTTATCCAGAGGGATGTACAGTAGTGAGTCATTTATCAGACGCTCTCAACCAGAGGGATTTACAGTAGTGAGTCATTTATCAGACGCTCTCAACCAGAGGGATTTACAGTAGTGAGTCATTTATCAGACGCTGTTATCCAGAGAGATTTACAGTAGTGAGTCATTTATCAGACGCTGTTATCCAGAGGGATTTACAGTAGTGAGTCATTTATCAGACGCTCTTATCCAGAGGGATTTACAGTAGTGAGTCATTTATCAGACGCTCTTATCCAGAGAGATTTACAGTAGTGAGTCATTTATCAGACGCTCTTATCCAGAGAAATTTACAGTAGTGAGTCATTTATCAGACGCTCTTATCCAGAGGGATTTACAGTAGTGAGTCATTTATCAGACGCTCTCAACCAGAGGGATTTACAGTAGTGAGTCATTTATCAGACGCTGTTATCCAGAGAGATTTACAGTAGTGAGTCATTTATCAGACGCTGTTATCCAGAGGGATTTACAGTAGTGAGTCATTTATCAGACGCTCTTATCCAGAGGGATTTACAGTAGTGAGTCATTTATCAGACGCTCTTATCCAGAGAGATTTACAGTAGTGAGTCATTTATCAGACGCTCTTATCCAGAGAAATTTACAGTAGTGAGTCATTTATCAGACGCTCTTATCCAGAGAGATTTACAGTAGTGAGTGTAGACATGATCAAATACAAATCTTAGAATCAACTATTGAAGACTACCAGACCCCACTGGATTCTCCAATTACATTGACTGAATTATAAGACAAAATACAAAACCCTCCAACCCAAAAAGGCCTGTGGTGTTGATGGTATCCTCAATGAAATGATCAAATATACAGACCACAAATTCCAATTGGCTAAACTTAAACTCTTTAACATCGTCCTCAGCTCTGACATCTTCCCTACTATTTGGAACCAAGGACTGATCACCCCCAATCCACAAAAGTGGAGACAAAATTTGACCCCAATAACTACTGTGGGATATGCTTCAACAGCAACCTTGGGAAAATCCTCTGCATTATCATTAACAGCAGACTGTTAACCTGTTGGGGCTAGGGGGCAGTATTTTCACGGCTGGATAAAAAAACGTACCCGATTTAATCTGGTTACTAATCCTACCCAGTAACTAGAATATGCATATACTTATTATATATGGATAGAAAACACCCTAAAGTTTCTAAAACTGTTTGAATGGTGTCTGTGAGTATAACAGAACTCATTTGGCAGGCAAAACCCTGAGACATTTTCTGACAGGAAGTGGATACCTGATGTGTTGAATTACCTTTAAGCCTATGCCATTGAAACACACAGGGGTTGATTAATGTTTTGGCACTTCCTATTGCTTCCACTAGATGTCACCAGCCTTTACAAAGTGTTTTGAGTCTTTTACTGTGAGATCTGACCGAACAAGAGCCATGGAACGGTGATGGCCGATTAGACTCTGGGCGCGAGTTCATGTTGGGTACCCTCGTTCCAATACGTTATAAAAGAGAATGCATTCGTCCACCTTGAATATTATTCATGTTCTGGTTAAAAAAGGCACTAATGATTTATGCTATACAACGTTTGACATGTTTGAACGAACGTAAATATATTTTTTCCCCTCGTTCATGACGAGAAGTCCGGCTGGCTTAGATCATGTGCTAACAACACGGATCTTTTTGGATATAAATGATGAGCTTTTTTGAACAAAACTACATTCGTTATGGACCTGGGATCCCGGGAAGTGACATCTGATGAAGAGAATCAAAGGTAATGGATTATTTATTATTTCCCAGTAAGGTTATTTTTAAATCTGGCAAGTTGATTGCGTTCAAGAGATGTAAATCTATAATTCTTTAAATGACAATATAATATTTTACCAATGTTTTCTAATTTTAATTATTTAATTTGTGGTGCTGACTTGACTGCCGGTTATTGGAGGGAAACGATTTCCTCAACATCAATGCCATAGTAAAACGTTGTTTTTGGATATAAATATGAACTTGATAGAACTAAAAATGCATGCATTGTCTAACATAATGTCCTAGGAGTGTCATCTGATGGAGATTGTAAAAGGTTAGTGCATCATTTTAGCTGGTTTTATGGTTTTGGTGACCCTGTCTTTGAATTGACAAAACATTACACACAGCTATTGTCAATGTACTCTCCTAACATAGTCTAACTTTATGCTTTCGCCATAAAACCTTTTTGAAATCGGACAACGTGGTTAGATTAAGGAGATGTTTATCTTTCAAAGGGTGTAAGATAGTTGTATGTTTGAAAAATTTGAATTTTGACATTTATTTGGTTTCAAATTTGCCGCTCTTGAAATGCACCTGCTGTTGATAGGGTGCACCACGGGTGGCACGCTAGCGTCCCACATAGCCCCAAGAAGTTAAAGTGAAAACAATGTACTGAGCAAATGTCAAATTGTCTTTTTACCAAATTACCGTACAACAGACCACGTATTCACCCTGAGCACCCTAACTGACAAACAAACAAACCAAAACAAAGGCAAAGTCTTCTCATGCTTTGTTGATTTCACAAAAGCCTTCGACTCAATTTGGTCTGAGGGTCTGAGGGTCTGAGGGTCTGAGGGTCTGCTATACAAATGGATGGAAAGTGGTGTTGGGGGGAAAACATAAACACAAAGTGTGACGTTAAAATTGTCAAAGAACACACACATTTGTTTCCACAGCGTCGTGGGGTTAGACAGGGATGCAGCTTGAGCCCCACCCTCTTCAACATTTATATCAACAAATTGGTGAATCTGAAGTCAAATGTCTACTGTTTCCTGATGATCTGTTGCTTCTGTCCCCAACCAAGGAGGACCTACAGCAGCACCTAGATCTGTCCCCAACCAAGGAGGGCCTACAGCAGCACCTAGATCTGTCCCCAACCAAGGAGGGCCTACAGCAGCACCTAGATCTGTCCCCAACCAAGGAGGTCCTACAGCAGCACCTAGATCTGTCCCCAACCAAGGAGGGCCTACAGCAGCACCTAGATCTGTCCCCAACCAAGGAGGGCCTACAGCAGCACCTAGATCTGTTCCCAACCAAGGAGGGCCTACAGCAGCACCTAGATCTGTCCTCAACCAAGGAGGGCCTACAGCAGCACCTAGATCTGTCCCCAACCAAGGAGGGCCTACAGCAGCACCTAGATCTTCTGCACAGATTCTGTCAGACCTGGGCCCTGACAGACCTGGGCCCTGACAGACCTGGACCCTGACAGTAAATCTCAGTAAGACAAAAATAATGGTGTTCTAAAAAAGGTCCAGTCGCCAGGACCACAAATACAAATTCCATCTAGACACCGTTGCCCTAAAGCACACAAAAAACTATCCATACCTCGGCCTAAACATCAGCACCACAGGTAACTTCCACAAAGCTGTGATCGATCTGAGAGACAAGGCAAGAAGGGCCTTCTATGCCATCAAGAGGAACATAAAATTCAACATACCAATTAGGATCTGGATAAAAATAATGTAATCCGTTATTGAACCCATTGCCCTTTATGGTTGTGAGGTCTGGGGTCCCGCTCACCAACCAAGAATTCACAAAATGGGACAAACACCAAATTGAGACTCTGCATGCAGAATTAGGTCGATACCCGCTAATGATCAAAATCCAGAAAAGAGCCGTTAAATTCTACAACCACCTAAAAGGAAGCGATTCCCAAACCTTCCATAACAAAGCCATCACATACTGAGAGATGAACCTGGAGAAGAGTCCCCCCTAAGCAAGCTGGTCCTGGGGCTCTGTTCACAAACACAAACAGACCCCACAGAGCCCCAGGACAGCAACACCATTAGACACCAACCAAATCATGAGAAAACTAAAATATAATTACTTGACACATTGGAAAGAATTAACAAAAAAAACAGAGCAAACTAGAATGTTATTTGTCCCTAAACAGAGAGAACACAGTGGCAGAATACCTGACCACTGTGACTGACCCAAACTTAAGGAAAGCTTTGACTATGGACAGACTCAGTGAGCATAGCCTTGCTATTGAGAAAGGCCGCCGTAGGCAGACCTGGCTCTCAAGAGAAGACAGGCTATGTGCAACACTGCCCACAAAATGAGGTGGAAACTGAGCTGCACCTCCTAACCTCCTGCCAAATGTATGACCATATTAGAGACACATATTTCCCTCAGATTACACAGATCCACAAAGAATTTGTAAACAACCCCAATTTTGATGAACTCCCATATCTACTGGGTGAAATACCACAGTGTCCATCACAGCAGCAAGATGTGTGACCTGTTGCCACAAGAAAAGGTCAACCAGTGAAGAACAAACACCATTGTAAATACAACCCATATTTATGTTTATTTATTTTCCCTTTTGTACTTTATCTATTTACACATCGTTACAACACTGTATATAGACATAATATGACATTTGAAATGTCTTTATTATTTTGTAACTTTTGTAAGTGTAAATGTTTGCTGTTAATTTTTATAGTTTATTTCACAATTTTATCTATTTCACTCCCATACAAATAAAGCCCATTGAATTTATTTGAGAGAGAAGTAGACATTATTGTTTACCTCATAGACATCTCCAGTCATGTTCATGGGCATCCCTGTGGCAACTACATATCCCAGGATGCCCTTCACCAGCTCCAGGTGGGCGTGGTTGCTGGAAGACTCTTCCCTCATGCAGCCGGGCGCCGTCAGGGAAACCACCTGGACCAATCCCCTACATCCATCCTGGTCCTGGAGGAACAACAGAAAGAATCAATCAATCAATGTAATTCAATCAATATGTCAATCAATCAACCAACTAATCAATGAATCAATCAATCAATCAATCAATAAACCAGCCAATCAATCAATCAATGAACCGGCCAATCAATAAACCAGCCAATCAATCAATCAATCAATCAACCAGCCAATCAATCAATCAATCAATAAACCGGCCAATCAATCAATTAATAAACCGGCCAATCAATAAACCAGCTAATCAATCAACCAATAAACCGGCCAATCAATAAACCAGCCAATCAATCAACCAGCCAATCAATCAATCAATAAACCGGCCAATCAATAAACCAGCCAATCAATCAATCAATAAACCGGCCAATCAATAAACCAGCCAATCAATCAACCAGCCAATCAATCAATCAATCAATAAACCGGCCAATCAATCAATTAGTCAACCAGCCATAACGAGATAACAGCAGTAGTAACCTGTCGGAGCAGAGACAGAGAGCAGTGTTCTGCCCACACCACCTCTATAGCATGTTGCAGGGCCCCGTGGCAGAGCTCCGCCACAGAGCCTATCCTCCCAGAGCCTCCGGCCAGTAGCTTCATCATCCAGTCACAGCCTTCACCTCGCCCACAGGGCTCACCTCGCCCACAGGATCTGGTCCTCCTTGGAGAGCGGGGTGAAGAGCGGGGCGAAGAGCGGGGTGAAGAGCGGGGTGAGGGGGGACAGCGGAGGGAGCGAGAAGAAACAGGGGAGTGTGGGGAGCGAGGGGTACGGGGGGAGCAACTGCCCGCCCTCTCGAGGGTGAGGGGGTCCCCCCACTGGGGGGTGGAAAGGGTAGAGGTCTGGTGAGGAGGGGGTTGGGGCAGGGAGGGGATGGAGGAGGAGATCTGGAGGGAGGGGCAGGACAGGGGGAAGGAGTCCCGGCCGCGGCCCAGGAGGAGCATGCTGGAGCTGGGGTCGGACGGAGACCTGCTGGGTCCTCTGGAGGTCTGAAGAGAAGGTAGGGTCTCCACGAACATGCCTCCCACCATCTCCCTGACACACACACACACACACACACACACACACACACACACACACACACACACACACACACACACACACACAGCGTAACTTAATGCCAGCACTACATAGCTGATTCCATGTAACAACTTAATATCAAACCTTTAAGTAGTGGAATCAGGTGTGTAGTTCAAGGGCAAAAAGACCAGGATGTAGAAACACTGCCCTATATAGTGCACTATTATGACCAGGATGAAGAAACACTGCCCTATATAGAGCACTATTATGACCAGGATGATGAAACACTGCCCTATATAGAGCACTATTATGACCAGGATGATGAAACACTGCCCTATATAGAGCACTATTATGACCAGGATGATGAAACACTGCCCTATATAGAGCACTATTATGACCAGGATGAAGAAACACTGCCCTATATAGTGCACTATTTTGACCAGGATGAAGAAACACTGCCCTATATAGAGCACTATTATGACCAGGATGAAGAAACACTGCCCTATATAGAGCACTATTTTGACCAGGATGTAGGAACACTGCCCTATATAGTGCACTATTATGACCAGGATGTAGAAACACTGCCCTATATAGTGCACTATTATGACCAGGATGAAGAAACACTGCCCTATATAGTGCACTATTTTGACCAGGATGTAGAAACACTGTCCTATATAGAGCACTATTTTGACCAGGATGTAGAAACACTGCCCTACTGTATATAGTGCACTATTCTGACCAGGATGATGAAACACTGCCCTATATAGTGCACTATTCTGACCAGGATGAAGAAACACTGCCCTATGTAGAGCACTATTTCGACCAGGATGTAGAAACACTGCCCTATATAGAGCACTATTTTGACCAGGATGTAGAAACACTGCCCTATATAGTGCACTATTTTGACCAGGATGAAGAAACATTGCCCTATATAGTGCACTATTATGACCAGGATGAAGAAACACTGCCCTATATAGAGCACTATTTTGACCAGGATGTAGAAACACTGCCCTATATAGTGCACTATTTTGACCAGGATGTAGAAACACTGCCCTATATAGAGCACTATTTTGAGCAGGATGTAGAAACACTGCCCTACTGTATATATTGCACTATTTTGACCAGGATGAAGAAACACTGCCCTATGTAGAGCACTATTTTGACCAGGATGAAGAAACACTGCCCTATATAGAGCACTATTTTGAGCAGGATGTAGAAACACTGCCCTACTGTATATATTGCACTATTTTGACCAGGATGAAGAAACACTGCCCTATGTAGAGCACTATTTTGACCAGGATGTAGAAACACTGCCCTATATAGTGCACTATTTTGACCAGGATGTAGAAACACTGCCCTATATAGAGCACTATTTTGACCAGGATGTAGAAACACTGCCCTATATAGAGCACTATTTTGACCAGAATGTAGAAACACTGCCCTATATAGAGCACTATTCTGACCAGGATGAAGAAACACTGCCCTATATAGTGCACTATTCTGACCAGGATGTAGGAACACTGCCCTATATAGAGCACTATTTTGACCAGGATGTAGAAACACTGCCCTACTGTATATAGTGCACTATTTTGACCAGGATATAGAAACACTGCACTATATAGTGCACTATTTTGATCAGGATGAAGAAACACTGCCCTATGTAGAGCACTATTTCGACCAGGATGTAGAAACACTGCACTATATAGTGCACTATTTTGATCAGGATGAAGAAACACTGCCCTATGTAGAGCACTATTTCGACCAGGATGTAGAAACACTGCCCTATGTAGTGCACTATTTTGACCAGGATGAAGAAACACTGCCCTATATAGAGCACTATTTTGACCAGGATGTAGAAACACTGCCCTATGTAGAGCACTATTTCGACCAGGATGTAGAAACACTGCCCTATGTAGTGCACTATTTTGACCAGGATGAAGAAACACTGCCCTATATAGTGCACTATTTTGACCAGGATGTAGAAACACTGCCCTATATAGAGCACTATTTTGACCAGGATGTAGAAACACTGCCCTATTTAGAGCACTATTTTGACCAGGATGTAGGAACACTGCCCTATGTAGAGCACTATTTCGACCAGGATGTAGAAACACTGCCCTATATAGTGCACTATTTTGACCAGGATGTAGAAACACTGCCCTATTTAGAGCACTATTTTGACCAGGATGTAGAAACACTGCCCTATATAGTGCACTATTTTGACCAGGATGAAGAAACACTGCCCTACTGTATATAGTGCACTATTTTGACGATGACCAGGATGGAAGAAACACACTTTCAACATCTCGTCGAGTTTCTTACCTGGACGAGTGATCATCCAGCCAAACCTCCACCCTGTTGCTGTCCGCTCCTCTCCCAAACCCCCATCGGTGCGTCTTGGTCCGATGGCTCCAAAGCGGCGAGAAAAACCAGCCAGCGCTCGTCACCACGAGTTGTTCCCTTCCGCCCGGGCAGGGAGAGTCAGGAGGAGAGGAAAGGTCGGGAGTTACTCCATCCGAGGCCATCGGCTCCTGCAGCGGTTCGGACTGGAGGCAGGGCATACCGTCCGACAAGTAGCTTGAAAACAGATCCCTTAAACTCAGTTTGAGCGACGGGACGCCACCTCCGTTATTAACAGACCCATTCAGAACCAGATAATGAGAGAACGTGGAGTAGGATATATAGCCTATAGAGCACGCTCACGATTAGTGAGAGAGATAGAGAGAGACAGAGACAGTCATCGCTTTCAGAGCCTCACCCGTTATCCTGTTGGAGAAACCCAGAGAGAGATATATATTTAGGTTAACCTAATCCTGAAGGCCCTTGATCTAATGCCGCGAGCTGGCATCGCCTCTGTGTTTTATTCGGTAGGAACATTCAAGGAACGGATTAGCGGCTGATTTGGAGCTGGGACTATTTAAGGACACTGAACCCAGGGTTCCCCGAGCCAAGCTTGGAATTCCTTCCCTGTGGTCGTCCCTCTCTCCCCTTCCTCTCCACGCTGGTCCTCCCATCCCTCCCTCTCTCCCCTTCCTCTCCACGCTGGTCCTCCCATCCCTCCCTCTCTCCCCTTCCTCTCCACGCTGGTCCTCCCATCCCTCCCTCTCTCCCCTTCCTCTCCACGCTGGTCCTCCCATCCCTCTCTCTCTCCCCTTCCTCTCCACGCTGGTCCTCCCATCCCTCCCTCTCTCCCCTTCCTCTCCACGCTGGTCCTCCCATCCCTCCCTTTCCACACTGGTCCTCCTCCCCTCCCTCTCTCTCTCCCCTTCCTCTCCACGCTGGTCCTCCCCTCCCTCCCTTTCCACACTGGTCCTCCTCCCCTCCTCCCCTCCCTCCCTCTCTCCCCTTCCTCTCCACGCTGGTCCTCCCCTCCCTCCCTTTCCACACTGGTCCTCCTCCCTCTCTCCCCTTCCTCTCCACGCTGGTCCTTCCCTCCCTCCCTTTCCACACTGGTCCTCCTTCCCCTCTCTTCATACAGTCAGACACCTCCATCCGCCCATCTCTCTGCCCATCTCTCTGCCGTCCGCCCATCTCTCTGCCGTCCGCCCATCTCTCTGCCGTCCGCCCATCTCTCTGCCATCCGCCCATCTCTCTGCCTTCCGCCCATCTCTCTGCCGTCCGCCCATCTCTCTGCCGTCCGCCCATCTCTCTGCCGTCCGCCCATCTCTCTGCCGTCCGCCCATCTCTCTGCCGTCCGCCCATCTCTCTGCCATCCGCCCATCACGCTCGATTTAAGGTCAGTGTGGTCAAAACGTCAACACAGTTTTACGCATCAATCGTTGAGTCCATCCTCCACGTCTGGTTTGGGTCTGGGTCTGCCCGCTGTATTGTCCTGTCTGGTTTGGGTCTGGGTCTACCCGCTGTATTGTCCTGTCTGGTTTGGGTCTGCCCGCTGTATTGTCCTGTCTAGTTTGGGTCTGGGTCTGCCCGCTGTATTGTCCTGTCCGGTTTGGGTCTGGGTCTACCCGCTGTATTGTCCTGTCTGGTTTGGGTCTGGGTCTGCCCGCTGTATTGTCCTGTCTGGTTTGGGTCTGGGTCTGCCCGCTGCATTGTCCTGTCCGGTTTGGGTCTGGGTCTACCCGCTGTATTGTCCTGCCTGGTTTGGGTCTGGGTCTGCCCGCTGTATTGTCCTGTCTGGTTTGGGTCTGGGTCTGCCCGCTGTATTGTCCTGTCTGGTTTGGGTCTGGGTCTGCCCACTGTATTGTCCTGTCCGGTTTGGGTCTGGATCTGCCCGCTGTATTGTCCTGTCTGGTTTGGGTCTGTGTCTGCCCGCTGTATTGTCCTGTCTGGTTTGGGTCTGTGTCTGCCCGCTGTATTGTCCTGTCTGGTTTGGGTCTGTGTCTGCCCGCTGTATTGTCCTGTCTGCAGAGAAGGTCATCGGCTGCCACTTGCCCTCCATCGAGGTCCTGCATGACTCCAGGACAAGGAAACGTCCAGGGAAGATAACCTCCGACCCCAAACACCCCGGTCACCCCCTCCTCTAACAATTCACCTCTGGCAGGCAGTTCAGGTCCCTCACGACCAAAACCTCCCACATCCTGAACACTTTCTTCCCCCGGGCTGTGACCAAAACCTCCCACATCCTGAACAGTTTCAGCCCCCGGGCTGTGACCAAAACCTCCCACATCCTGAACACTTTCTTCCCCCGGGCTGTGACCAAAACCTCCCACATCCTGAACAGTTTCTTCCCCCGGGCTGTGACCAAAACCTCCCACATCCTGAACACTTTCTTCCCCCGGGCTGTGACCAAAACCTCCCACATCCTGAACAGTTTCAGCCCCCGGGCTGTGACCAAAACCTCCCACATCCTGAACACTTTCTTCCCCCGGGCTGTGACCAAAACCTCCCACATTCTGAACAGTTTCAGCCCCCGGGCTGTGACCAAAACCTCCCACATCCTGAACACTTTCTTCCCCCGGGCTGTGACCAAAACCTCCCACATCCTGAACACTTTCAGCCCCCGGGCTGTGACTTTCCCCAACAGCCACCTGGCCCATAGAGACTAAAGGACGACTATCTCTATGTTGCACAGTGCATCAAGCGATCACTGAGCAGTACTCTAAATAACTGCACTATACTGCATCAAGCCATCTCTGAGCAGTACTCTAAATAACTGCACTATACTGCATCAAGCCATCTCTGAGCAGTACTCTAAATAACTGAACTATATCAAGCCATCTCTGAGCAGTACTCTAAATAACTGTACTATACTGCATCAAGCCATCTCTGAGCAGTACTCTAAATAACTGAACTATACTATACTATATCAAGCCATCTCTGAGCAGTACTCTAAATAACTATACTATATCAAGCCATCTCTGAGCAGTACTCTAAATAACTGTACTATACTGCATCAAGCCATCTCTGAGCAGTACTCTAAATAACTGAACTATACTATACTATATCAAGCCATCTCTGAGCAGTACTCTAAATAACTGTACTATACTATACTGCATCAAGCCATCTCTGAGCAGTACTCTAAATAACTGTACTATACTATACTGCATCAAGCCATCTCTGAGCAGTACTCTAAATAACTGAACTATACTATACTGCATCAAGCCATCTCTGGTATACCCACCATATACCCACCATATACCCACCGTATACCCACTGTATATCCACTGTATATCAACTGTATACCCACCGTATACCCACTGTATACCCACTGTATATCAACTGTATACCCACTGTATACCCACCATATACCCACCGTATACCCACTGTATATCCACTGTATATCAACTGTATACCCACTGTATACCCACTGTATATCAACTGTATACCCACTGTATATCCACTGTATATCAACTGTATACCCACCGTATACCCACTGTATACCCACTGTATATCAACTGTATACCCACTGTATACCCACTGTATACCCACCGTATACCCACCGTATACCCACTGTATATCAACTGTATACCCACTGTATACCCACTGTATATCCACTGTATACCCACTGTATACCCACTGTATATCAACTGTGTACCCACTGTATACCCACTGTATACCCACTGTATATCAACTGTAGACCCACTGTATACCCACTGTATACCCACTGTATACCCACTGTGTATCCACTGTATACCCACTGTATACCCACCGTATACCCACCGTATACCCACCGTATACCCACCGTATATCCACCGTGTATCCACTGTATACCCACTGTATACCCACTGTATACCCACTGTATATCAACTGTAGACCCACTGTATACCCACTGTATACCCACTGTGTATCCACTGTGTATCCACTGTATACCCACTGTATACCCACCGTATACCCACCGTATACCCACCGTATATCCACTGTATATCCACTGTATACCCACTGTATACCCACCATATACCCACCGTATACCCACCGTATACCCACCGTATACCCACCGTATACCCACCGTATACCCACTGTATATCAACTGTATACCCACTGTATATCCACTGTATATCAACTGTATACCCACCGTATACCCACTGTATACCCACTGTATACCCACTGTATATCAACTGTATACCCACTGTATACCCACTGTATACCCACCGTATACCCACCGTATACCCACTGTATATCCACTGTATATCAACTGTATACCCACTGTATACCCACTGTATATCAACTGTATACCCACTGTATATCCACTGTATATCAACTGTGTACCCACTGTATACCCACTGTATACCCACTGTATATCAACTGTAGACCCACTGTATACCCACTGTAGACCCACTGTATATCCACTGTATATCCACTGTATATCAACTGTGTACCCACTGTATACCCACTGTATACCCACTGTATATCAACTGTAGACCCACTGTATACCCACTGTATACCCACTGTATATCCACTGTGTATCCACTGTATACCCACTGTATACCCACCGTATACCCACCGTATACCCACCGTGTATCCACTGTGTATCCACTGTATACCCACTGTATACCCACCGTATACCCACTGTATACCCACCGTATACCCACTGTATACCCACTGTATATCCACTGTATATCCACTGTATACCCACCGTATACCCACTGTATACCCACTGTATACCCACTGTATACCCACTGTATACCCACTGTATATTTGTATATCTGCTCATTCTCTTGTAGCTCTGTGATCCATTTACCTGGTTGTACACACTGGGGTGGACAAAACATTAGGAACACCATGACCTTGACTGACCAGGTGAATCCAGGTGAACGCTCTGATCCCTTATTGATGACACACGTTTTTAATCATCCACAACTTTTTCATTGATTTTATTTAACGAGGCAAGTCAGTTAAGAACAAATTCTTATTTACAACGACGGCCTACCGATCAGTGTAGATGAAGGTGGAGGAGACAGGTTAAAGAAGGATTTTTGAGACGATACAGACATGGATTGTGTGTGTGTGTCATTCAGAGGGTGAACGGGTAAGACTAAAGATTTAACTGCCTTTGAAACGGGGTCTGGTAGGAGGTGCCAGTCGCACCGATTTGATTGTGTCAAGAACTGCAACGCTGCTGGGTTTTTTCACGCTCAACAGTTTCCCCGTGTGTATCAAGAATGGTCCCACCACCCAAAGGACATCCGGCCAACTGGACACAACTGTGGGGAAGTGTTGGAGTCAACACGGACCAGCATCCCTGTGGAACGGCTTTCAACACCTTGTAGAGTCCTTGTTCTGATGAATGGAGGCTCCTCCCCCTCTCCCTCCCTAGTCCTTCTATCCTCCGTCTGTCACACTCCCTCTCTCTCTCTTTCCCTGCCTCCCTCCCCCTTTCCTCCCTCTCCTCCGTCCCCCTCTCCTTCTCCCTTCCTCTCCTCCCTCTCTTCCTCTAGTCCCTCCCTCTCTTCCTCTAGTCCCTCCTTCTCTCTCTCCCACCCCTCCCTCTCTTCCTCTCCTTCCTCTCCTCCCTCTTCCTCTCCTCCAACCCCCTCTTCTCCCTCCCTCCCCCCTCTCTTCCTCTAGTCCCTCCCTCCCTCTCTCTCTTCCTCTCTCTCCCTCTTCCCACTATCCGTCCCCCACCCCTCCCTCTCTTCCTCTAGTCCCTCCCTCCCTCTCTTCCTCTCCTCTCCTCCCTCTCTTTCTCTCCTCCTCTCCTCCCTCTCTTCCTCTCCTCCATCTCTTCCTCTCCTCCCTCCCCCTCTCCTCCACCCCTCCCTCTCTTCCTCTAGTCCCTCCCTCCCTCTCTTCCTCTCCTCTCCTCCCTCTCTTTCTCTCTCTCCCACCCCTCCCTCTCTTCCTCTCCTTCCTCTCCTCCCTCTTCCTCTCCTCCAACCCCCTCTTCTCCCTCCCTCCCCCTCTCTTCCTCTAGTCCCTCCCTCCCTCTCTCTCTTCCTCTCTCTCCCTCTTCCCACTATCCGTCCTCCACCCCTCCCTCTCTTCCTCTAGTCCCTCCCTCCCTCTCTTCCTCTCCTCTCCTCCCTCTCTTTCTCTCCTCCTCTCCTCCCTCTCTTCCTCTCCTCCATCTCTTCCTCTCCTCCCTCCCCCTCTCCTCCACCCCTCTCTCTCTTCCTCTAGTCCCTCCCTCTCTCCTCTCCTCCCTCTCTTCCTCTCTCTCCCTCTTCCCACTATCCGTCCATCCCTCTCCTCCCTCCCTCCGTCAAGTTGCCTTGCCGATGATGAGGATACTCATGAGGAAGACCATGATGAAGAAGATCCACATGAAGAACCGGTCCATCACCTTGGCAACCTTCTTCCACTCCGCCCCTTTGGCACACGTCGCCCGTTGCTCCCGGAAACAGTTGGCGATGTACTGGATGTTGTACACCACCTAGAAGAGAGGGAGGGGGAGGGAGGGAGGGAGGGAGGGAGGGAGGGAGGGAGGGAGGGAGGGAGGGAGGGAGGGAGGGAGGAGAGGGAGGGAGGGATGGAGGGGGAGGGGGAGGAGAGGAAGGAGGAGAGGGAGGGAGGAGATAGGGAGGGAGGGAGGAGAGGGAGGGATGGAGGGGGGTTCGGGAGAGGAAGGAGGAGAGGGAGGAGATAGGGAGGGAGGAGAGGGAGGGATGGCGGGGGAGGAGAGGGAGAGGAAGGAGGAGAGGGAGGGATGGAGGGGGTTCGGGAGAGAGGGAGAGGAAGGAGGAGAGGGAGGGGGAGATGAGAAACATTTTGAAATGTATTGAATGTTATACACCACCTAGAGGGAAAGGAGAGAGGGAGCGAGAAAGAGAGAGAGAGAGACAGAGAGAGAGAGAGAGACAGAGAGACAGAGAGAGAGAGAGACAGAGAGAGAGAGAGAGAGAGAGAGAGAGAGAGAGAGAGAGAGAGAGAGAGAGAGAGAGAGAGAGAGAGACAGAGAGAGAGACAGAGAGAGAGAGAGAGACAGAGAGAGAGAGAGAGAGAGAGAGAGAGAGAGAGAGAGAGAGAGAGAGAGAGAGAGAGAGAGAGAGACAGAGAGAGAGAGACAGAGAGAGAGAGAGAGAGAGAGAGAGAGAGAGAGAGAGAGAGACAGAGAGAGAGAGACAGAGAGAGAGACAGAGAGAGAGAGACAGAGAGAGAGACAGAGAGAGAGAGAGAGAGAGAGACAGAGAGAGAGAGAGAGAGAGACACAGAGAGACAGAGAGAGAGAAGAGAGAGAGAGAGAGAGAGAGACAGAGAGAGAAAGAGAGAGAGAGAGAGACAGAGAGAGAAAGAGAGAGAGAGAGACAGAGAGAGAGAGAGAGACAGAGAGAGAGAGAGAGAGAGAGACAGAGAGACAGAGAGAGAGAGAGAGAGAGAGAGGAGGCACAGCTTGATAAATCCTAACTGTGTGATCCAGTGGGCATTAGTCACCTGTTTGTGGTGTGGGCAGGAGCAGGAGCAGGCCGGGTCCGAGGCTGGGCCGAGGTGCTTCTCCTTGGGGTAAGGCAGCGGCTCATTCATCCCACCGTTCTGGAGGTTCCCTGGAGGAAAGGCCCGATAGTCCAGCTCCTCTCTCCCGATGTGGTGGTACTGTCTCAGGGGATCCCTCTTCTCTTCGCCCCCTTCCCCCTTGGAGGTCTGACTCGGTTTGCTGTGATGGTTCCGGTTACCGCGGTTACCGTAACGATCGTCGCGGAGACCGCCGTTAGCGTAGCGACTGTCGTCGAGGTGATTTCGATGGGCGCCGTGGTGGTTTTGCAGGTGCCCGTTGCCGTAGAGACGGTGGTCGTCGCAGTAACAGCCGTCGTGGTACAGGTCGTCGTGGTAACGGTTCCGTGCCAGGGCGGAGTTACCCGACATTGGTTCCTCGCTGTAGAGAGGTGTTGTTTCTCGCTCTGGCGTGGTGCAGTTCTCACCCACCTCGTACACAAACAGGATCTTAGACATGTAGTCAATGATGAGTACCTGGGAACACACACACACACACACACACACACACACACACACACACACACACACACACACACACACACACACACACACACACACACACACACACACACACACACACACACACACACACACACACACACACACACACACACACAGTGACACAGAGCTCC
This sequence comes from Salmo salar, assembly GCF_905237065.1. Classification (NCBI taxonomy): domain Eukaryota; kingdom Metazoa; phylum Chordata; class Actinopteri; order Salmoniformes; family Salmonidae; genus Salmo; species Salmo salar. Next base: position 284,763 of record NW_025548319.1, read on the forward strand.
AGACTTTGGCCCAGTGAGGAATAGGCTTGGCCTACCTTGGCCCAGTGAAGAACAGGCTTGGCCCTACCTTGGCCCAGTGAGGAACAGGCTTTGCCCTACCTTGGCCCAGTGAGGAACAGGCTTGGCCTACCTTGGCACAGTGAGAAACAGGCTTGGCCTACCTTGGCCCAGTGAGGAACAGGCTTGGCCCTACCTTGGCCCAGTGAGGAACAGGCTTGGCCTACCTTGGCCCAGTGAGGAACAGGCTTGGCCTACCTTGGCCCAGTGAGCAACAGGCTAGGCCTACCTTGGCTCAGTGAGGAACAGGCTTGGCCTACCTTGGCCCAGTGAGGAACAGGCTTGGCCTACCTTGGCCCAGTGAGGAACAGGCTTGGCCTACCTTGGCCCAGTGAGGAACAGGCTTGGTTCTACCTTGGCCCAGTGAGGAACAGGCTTGGCCCTACCTTGGCCCAGTGAGGAACAGGCTTGGCCCTACCTTGGCCCAGTGAGGAACAGGCTTGGCCCTACCTTGGCCCAGTGAGGAACAGGCTTGGCCCTACCTTGGCCCAGTGAGGAACAGGCTTGGCCTACCTTGGCCCAGTGAGCAACAGGCTAGGCCTACCTTGGCTCAGTGAGGAACAGGCCTGGCCTACCTTGGCCCAGTGAGGAACAGGCTTGGCCTACCTTGGCCCAGTGAGGAACAGGCTTGGCCTACCTTGGCCCAGTGAGGAACAGGCTTGGTTCTACCTTGGCCCAGTGAGGAACAGGCTTGGCCTACCTTGGCCCAGTGAGGAACAGGCTTGGCCCTACCTTGGCCAAGTGAGGAACAGGCTTGGCCCTACCTTGGCCCAGTGAGGAACAGGCTTGGCCCTACCTTGGCCCAGTGAGGAACAGGCTTGGCCCTACCTTGGCCCAGTGAGGAACAGGCTTGGCCCTACCTTGGCCCAGTGAGGAACAGGCTTTGCCCTACCTTGGCCCAGTGAGGAACAGGCTTTGCCCTACCTTGGCCCAGTGAGGAACAGGCTCGGCCCAACCTTGGCCCAGTGAGGAACAGGCTCGGCCCTACCTTGGCCCAGAGAGGAACAGGCTTGGTTCTACCTTGGCCCAGTGAGGAACAGGCTTGGCCCTACCTTGGCCCAGTGAGGAACAGGCTTGGCCCTACCTTGGCCCAGTGAGGAACAGGCTTGGCCCTACCTTGGCCCAGTGAGGAACAGGCTTGGCCAACCTTGGCCCAGTGAGGAACAGGCTTGGCCTACCTTGGCCCAGTGAGGAACAGGCTTGGCCTACCTTGGCCCAGTGAGGAACAGCCTTGGCCTACCTTGGCCCAGTGAGGAACAGGCTTGGCCCTACCTTGGCCCAGTGAGGAACAGGCTTGGCCCTACCTTGGCCCAGTGAGGAACAGGCTTTGCCCTACCTTGGCCCAGTGAGGAACAGGCTTGGCCTACCTTGGCCCAGTGAGGAACAGGCTCGGCCCAACCTTGGCCCAGTGAGGAACAGGCTTTGCCCAACCTTGGCCCAGAGAGGAACAGGCTTGGTTCTACCTTGGCCCAGCGAGGAACAGGCTTGGCACTACCTTGGCCCAGTGAGGAACAGGCTTGGCCCTACCTTGGCCCAGTGAGGAACAGGCTTGGCCCTACCTTGGCCCAGTGAGGAACAGGCTTGGGCCTACCTTGGCCCAGTGAGGAACAGGCTTGGCCCTACCATGGCCCAGTGAGGAACAGGCTTGGCCTACCTTGGCCCAGAGAGGGACAGGCTTGGTTCTACCTTGGCCCAGTGAGGAACAGGCTTGGCCTACCTTGGCCCAGTGATGAACAGGCTTGGCCTTACCTTGGCCCAGTGAGGAACAGGCTTGGCCCTAACCTTGGGCCAGTGAGGAACAGGCTTGGCCCTACCTTGGCCCAGTGAGGAAAAGCCTTGGCCTACCTTGGCCCAGTGAGGAACAGGCTTGGCCCTACCTTGGCCCAGTGAGGAACAGGCTTGGGCCTACCTTGGCCCAGTGAGGAACAGGCTTGGCCTACCTTGGCCCAGTGAGGAACAGGCTCTGCCCTACCTTGGCCCAGTGAGGAACAGGCTTGGCCTACCTTGGCCCAGTGAGGAACAGGCTTGGTCTACCTTGGCCCGGTGAGGAACAGGCTTGGCCCTACCTTGGCCCAGTGAGGAACAGGCTTGGCCCTACCTTGGCCCAGTGAGGAACAGGCTTGGCCCTACCTTGGCCCAGTGAGGAACAGGCTTGGCCCTACCTTGGCCCAGTGAGGAACAGGCTTGGCCCTACCTTGGCCCAGTGAGGAACAGGCTTGGCCCTACCTTGGCCCAGTGAGGAACAGGCTTTGCCCTACCTTGGCCCAGTGAGGAACAGGCTTGGCCCTACCTTGGCCCAGTGAGGAACAGGCTTGGCCCTACCTTGGCCCAGTGAGGAACAGGCTTTGCCCTACCTTGGCCCAGTGAGGAACAGGCTTGGCCTCTGCGCCACAGAAATGGATGTTCATGATGAAGATGGTCAGAGATGTAGAGGCTGTGATCATCGTCATCGTCGCTATGTAGTACTTCCCTGGAACACACACACACACACACACACACACACACACACACACACACACACACACACACACACACACACACACACACACACACACACACACACACACACACACACACACACACACACACACACGTAGTTAGTATACTCTCTGAGGCATCACACTATCCCCTATATAGGGAACACTCTCTGAAGGGGGCATCATACTATCCCCTATATAGGGAACACTCTCTGAAGGGGGCATCATATCATCACCTATATAGGGAACACTCTCTGAAGGGGGCATGCTATTCCCTATATAGGGAACACTCTCTGAAGGGGGCATCATATCATCACCTATATAGGGAACACTCTCTGAAGGGGGCATCATATCATCACCTATATAGGGAACACTCTCTGAAGGGTGCATGCTATTACCTATATAGGGGACACTTTCTGAAGGGGGAATGCTCTCCCCTATATAGGGAACACTCTCTGAAGGGGGCATGCTCTCACCTATATAGGGGACACTCTCTGAAGGGGGCATGCTCTCACCTATATACGGGACACTCTCTGAAGGGGGCATGCTCTCACCTATATAGGGGACACTCTCTGAAGGGGGCATGCTCTCACCTATATAGGGAACACTCTCTGAAGGGGGCATGCTCTCACCTATATAGGGGACACTCTCTGAAGGGGGAATGCTCTCACCTATATAGGGGACACTCTCTGAAGGGGGCATGCTATTACCTATATAGGGAACACTCTCTGAAGGGGGCATGCTCTCACCTATATAGGGGACACTCTCTGAAGGGGGCATGCTCTCACCTATATAGGGGACACTCTCTGAAGGGGGCATGCTCTCACCTATATAGGGGACACTCTCTGAAGGGGGCATGCTCTCACCTATATAGGGGACACTCTCTGAAGGGGGCATGCTCTCACCTATATAGGGAACACTCTCTGAAGGGGGCATGCTATTACCTATATAGGGGACACTCTCTGAAGGGGGCATGCTATTACCTATATAGGGGACACTCTCTGAAGGGGGCATGCTATTACCTATATAGGGGACACTCTCTGAAGGGGGAATGCTCTCACCTATATAGGGGACACTCTCTGAAGGGGGCATGCTCTCACCTATATAGGGAACACTCTCTGAAGGGGGCATGCTCTCACCTATATAGGGGACACTCTCTGAAGGGGGCATGCTCTCACCTATATAGGGGACACTCTCTGAAGGGGGCATGCTATTACCTATATAGGGGACACTCTCTGAAGGGGGCATGCTATTACCTATATAGGGAACACTCTCTGAAGGGGGCATGCTCTCACCTATATAGGGGACACTCTCTGAAGGGGGCATGCTATTACCTATATAGGGGACACTCTCTGAAGGGGGCATGCTCTCACCTATAGGGGACACTCTCTGAAGGGGGCATGCTCTCACCTATATAGGGAACACTCTCTGAAGGGGGCATGCTCTCACCTATATAGGGGACACTCTCTGAAGGGGGCATGCTATTACCTATATAGGGGACACTCTCTGAAGGGGGCATGCTCTCACCTATATAGGGGACACTCTCTGAAGGGGGCATGCTCTCACCTATATAGGGGACACTCTCTGAAGGGGGCATGCTCTCACCTATATAGGGAACACTCTCTGAAGGGGGGCATGCTCTCACCTATATAGGGGACACTCTCTGAAGGGGGCATGCTCTCACCTATATAGGGGACACTCTCTGAAGGGGGCATGCTATTACCTATATAGGGGACACTCTCTGAAGGGGGCATGCTATTACCTATATAGGGGACACTCTCTGAAGGGGGCATGCTCTCACCTATATAGGGTACACTCTCTGAAGGGGGCATGCTCTCACCTATATAGGGGACACTCTCTGAAGGGGGCATGCTCTCACCTATATAGGGGACACTCTCTGAAGGGGGCATGCTCTCACCTATAGGGGACACTCTCTGAAGGGGGCATGCTCTCACCTATATAGGGGACACTCTCTGAAGGGGGCATGCTCTCACCTATATAGGGAACACTCTCTGAAGGGGGGCATGCTCTCACCTATATGGGGACACTCTCTGAAGGGGGCATGCTCTCACCTATATGGGGACACTCTCTGAAGGGGGCATGCTATTACCTATATAGGGGACACTCTCTGAAGGGGGCATGCTCTCACCTATATAGGGGACACTCTCTGAAGGGGGCATGCTCTCACCTATATAGGGAACACTCTCTGAAGGGGGCATGCTCTCACCTATATAGGGGACACTCTCTGAAGGGGGCATGCTATTAACTATATAGGGGACACTCTCTGAAGGGGGCATGCTCTCACCTATATAGGGGACACTCTCTGAAGGGGGCATGCTCTCACCTATATAGGGGACACTCTCTGAAGGGGGCATGCTCTCACCTATATAGGGAACACTCTCTGAAGGGGGCATGCTCTCACCTATATAGGGGACACTCTCTGAAGGGGGCATGCTCTCACCTATATAGGGGACACTCTCTGAAGGGGGCATGCTATTACCTATATAGGGGACACTCTCTGAAGGGGGCATGCTATTACCTATATAGGGGACACTCTCTGAAGGGGGCATGCTCTCACCTATATAGGGAACACTCTCTGAAGGGGGCATGCTCTCACCTATATAGGGGACACTCTCTGAAGGGGGCATGCTCTCACCTATATAGGGGACACTCTCTGAAGGGGGCATGCTCTCACCTATATAGGGGACACTCTCTGAAGGGGGCATGCTCTCACCTATATAGGGGACACTCTCTGAAGGGGGAATACTCTCACCTATATAGGGGACACTCTCTGAAGGGGGGCATGCTCTCACCTATATAGGGGACACTCTCTGAAGGGGGCATGCTCTCACCTATATAGGGAACACTCTCTGAAGGGGGCATGCTCTCACCTATATAAGGGACACTCTCTGAAGGGGGCATGCTCTCACCTATATAGGGGACACTCTCTGAAGGGGGCATGCTCTCACCTATATAGGGGACACTCTCTGAAGGGGGCATGCTCTCACCTATATAGGGGACACTCTCTGAAGGGGGCATGCTCTCACCTATATAGGGAACACTCTCTGAAGGGGGCATGCTCTCACCTATATAGGGGACACTCTCTGAAGGGGGCATGCTCTCACCTATATAGGGGACACTCTCTGAAGGGGGCATGCTCTCACCTATATAGGGGACACTCTCTGAAGGGGGCATGCTCTCCCCTATATAGGGGACACTCTCTGAAGGGGGCATGCTCTCACCTATATAGGGGACACTCTCTGAAGGGGGCATGCTCTCCCCTATATGGGGACACTCTCTGAAGGGGGCATGCTCTCACCTATATAGGGAACACTCTCTGAAGGGGGCATGCTCTCACCTATATAGGGGACACTCTCTGAAGGGGGCATGCTCTCACCTATATAGGGGACACTCTCTGAAGGGGGCATGCTCTCACCTATATAGGGGACACTCTCTGAAGGGGGCATGCTCTCACCTATATAGGGGACACTCTCTGAAGGGGGGCATGCTCTCACCTATATAGGGGACACTCTCTGAAGGGGGCATGCTCTCACCTATATAGGGGACACTCTCTGAAGGGGGCATGCTCTCACCTATATAAGGGACACTCTCTGAAGGGGCATGCTCTCACCTATATAGGGGACACTCTCTGAAGGGGGCATGCTCTCACCTATATAAGGGACACTCTCTGAAGGGGGCATGCTCTCACCTATATAGGGGACACTCTCTGAAGGGGGCATGCTCTCACCTATATAGGGGACACTCTCTGAAGGGGGCATGCTCTCACCTATATAGGGAACACTCTCTGAAGGGGGCATGCTCTCACCTATATAGGGGACACTCTCTGAAGGGGGCATGCTCTCACCTATATAGGGAACACTCTCTGAAGGGGGCATGCTCTCACCTATATAGGGAACACTCTCTGAAGGGGGCATGCTCTCACCTATAGGGGACACTCTCTGAAGGGGGCATGCTCTCACCTATATAGGGGACACTCTCTGAAGGGGGCATGCTATTACCTATATAGGGAACTCTCTCTGAAGGGGGCATGCTCTCACCTATATAGGGGACACTCTCTGAAGGGGGCATGCTATTACCTATATAGGGGACACTCTCTGAAGGGGGCATGCTCTCACCTATATAGGGGACACTCTCTGAAGGGGGCATGCTCTCCGCCACCATTAGCTGGAAGACAGTGAGGGCCAGCAGAACAGTCACGCCCAGAGAAACCTTCTCTCCTGAGTCAGCGGGCAGGTAGAAACCCAGAGGGGCTAGAACAACAACACAAACAACAACAACGACGATAAATAATATGACCAATGATACGAATGTAAACAACAACAACAACAATAAACAATGTAATAATAACAACAAAACAAACAACAACAACGCAAATTAGCCACAAACCACGCCGGAGCTAGAACAATACTAACAACAGTCGCCACATACTCTACCATAGAGACGGATAGAGGGGTCTAATCGCCCCAAAGCCTGCTTTAGCCACATACTCTACCATAGAGACGGATAGAGGGGTCTAATCGCCCCAAAGCCTGCTTTAGCACCATGAACGTACCATAGAGATGGATAGAGGGGTCTAAATCGCCCCAAAGCCTGCTTTAGCACCATGAACGTACCATAGAGATGGATAGAGGGGTCTAAATCGCCCCAAAGTCTGCTTTAGCACCATGAACGTACCATAGAGATGGATAGAGGGGTCTAATCGCCCCAAAGCCTGCTTTAGCACCATGAAGGTACCATAGAGACGGATAGAGGGGTCTAATCGCCCCAAAGCCTGCTTTAGCACCATGAAGGTACCATAGAGACGGATAGAGGGGTCTAATCGCCCCAAAGCCTGCTTTAGCACCATGAACGTACCATAGAGACGGATAGAGGGGTCTAATCGCCCCAAAGCCTGCTTTAGCACCATGAACGTACCATAGAGACGGATAGAGGGGTCTAATCGCCCCAAAGCCTGCTTTAGCACCATGAACGTACCATAGAGACGGATAGAGGGGTCTAAATCGCCCCAAAGCCTGCTTTAGCACCATGAACGTACCATAGAGACGGATAGAGGGGTCTAATCGCCCCAAAGCCTGCTTTAGCACCATGAACGTACCATAGAGACGGATAGAGGGGTCTAATCGTCCCAAAGTCTGCTTTAGCACCATGAACGTACCATAGAGACGGATAGAGGGGTCTAATCGTCCCAAAGTCTGCTTTAGCACCATGAACGTACCATAGAGACGGATAGAGGGGTCTAATCGCCCCAAAGCCTGATTTAGCACCATGAACGTACCATAGAGACGGATAGAGGGGTCTAAATCGCCCCAAAGCCTGCTTTAGCACCATGAACGTACCATAGAGACGGATAGAGGGGTCTAAATCGCCCCAAAGCCTGTTTTAGCACCATGAACGTACCATAGAGACGGATAGAGGGGTCTAATCGTCCCAAAGCCTGCTTTAGCACCATGAACGTACCATAGAGACGGATAGAGGGGTCTAATCGCCCCAAAGCCTGCTTTAGCACCATGAACGTACCATAGAGACGGATAGAGGGGTCTAATCGCCCCAAAGTCTGCTTTAGCACCATGAAGGTACCATAGAGATGGATAGAGGGGTCTAATCGTCCCAAAGCCTGTTTTAGCACCATGAACGTACCATAGAGACGGATAGAGGGGTCTAATCGCCCCAAAGCCTGCTTTAGCACCATGAACGTACCATAGAGACGGATAGAGGGGTCTAAATCGCCCCAAAGCCTGTTTTAGCACCATGAACGTACCATAGAGACGGATAGAGGGGTCTAATCGTCCCAAAGCCTGCTTTAGCACCATGAACGTACCATAGAGACGGATAGAGGGGTCTAATCGCCCCAAAGCCTGCTTTAGCACCATGAACGTACCATAGAGACGGATAGAGGGGTCTAATCGTCCCAAAGCCTGCTTTAGCACCATGAACGTACCATAGAGACGGATAGAGGGGTCTAATCGCCCCAAAGTCTGCTTTAGCACCATGAAGGTACCATAGAGATGGATAGAGGGGTCTAATCGTCCCAAAGCCTGTTTTAGCACCATGAACGTACCATAGAGACGGATAGAGGGGTCTAATCGCCCCAAAGCCTGCTTTAGCACCATGAACGTACCATAGAGACGGATAGAGGGGTCTAATCGCCCCAAAGCCTGCTTTAGCACCATGAACGTACCATAGAGACGGATAGAGGGGTCTAATCGCCCCAAAGTCTGCTTTAGCACCATGAAGGTACCATAGAGATGGATAGAGGGGTCTAATCGTCCCAAAGCCTGTTTTAGCACCATGAACGTACCATAGAGACGGATAGAGGGGTCTAATCATCCCAAAGCCTGCTTTAGCACCATGAAGGTACCATAGAGACGGATAGAGGGGTCTAATCGCCCCAAAGCCTGCTTTAGCACCATGAACGTACCATAGAGACGGATAGAGGGGTCTAATCGCCCCAAAGCCTGCTTTAGCCACATACTCTACCATAGAGACGGATAGAGGGGTCTAATCGCCCCAAAGTCTGCTTTAGCACCATGAACGTACCATAGAGATGGATAGAGGGGTCTAAATCGCCCCAAAGTCTGCTTTAGCACCATGAACGTACCATAGAGATGGATAGAGGGGTCTAATCGTCCCAAAGTCTGCTTTAGCACCATGAACGTACCATAGAGACGGATAGAGGGGTCTAATCGCCCCAAAGCCTGTTTTAGCACCATGAACGTACCATAGAGACGGATAGAGGGGTCTAATCGTCCCAAAGTCTGTTTTAGCACCATGAACGTACCATAGAGATGGATAGAGGGGTCTAATCACTCCAAAGCCTGTTTTAGCACCATGAACGTACCATAGAGATGGATAGAGGGGTCTAATCGTCCCAAAGCCTGTTTTAGCACCATGAACGTACCATAGAGATGGATAGAGGGGTCTAAATCGCCCCAAAGCCTGTTTTAGCACCATGAACATACCATAGAGATGGATAGAGGGGTCTAAATCGCCCCAAAGCCTGCTTTAGCACCATGAACGTACCATAGAGACGGATAGAGGGGTCTAAATCGCCCCAAAGGCTGTTTTAGCACCATGAACGTACCATAGAGACGGATAGAGGGGTCTAATCACCCCAAAGCCTGATTTAGCACCATGAACGTACCATAGAGATGGATAGAGGGGTCTAAATCGCCCCAAAGTCTGTTTTAGTACCATGAACGTACCATAGAGACGGATAGAGGGGTCTAATCGCCCCAAAGCCTGCTTTAGCACCATGAACGTACCATAGAGACGGATAGAGGGGTCTAATCGCCCCAAAGCCTGCTTTAGCACCATGAACGTACCATAGAGATGGATAGAGGGGTCTAATCGTCCCAAAGCCTGCTTTAGCACCATGAACGTACCATAGAGATGGATAGAGGGGTCTAAATCGCCCCAAAGCCTGCTTTAGCACCATGAACGTACCATAGAGACGGATAGAGGGGTCTAAATCGCCCCAAAGCCTGCTTTAGCACCATGAACGTACCATAGAGACGGATAGAGGGGTCTAAATCGCCCCAAAGTCTGCTTTAGCACCATGAACGTACCATAGAGATGGATTGAGGGGTCTAAATCGCCCCAAAGTCTGCTTTAGCACCATGAACGTACCATAGAGATGGATAGAGGGGTCTAAATCGCCCCAAAGTCTGCTTTAGCACCATGAACGTACCATAGAGATGGATAGAGGGGTCTAAATCGCCCCAAAGCCTGTTTTAGCACCATGAACGTACCATAGAGATGGATAGAGGGGTCTAATCGCTCCAAAGCCTGTTTTAGCACCATGAACGTACCATAGAGATGGATAGAGGGGTCTAAATCGCCCCAAAGTCTGCTTTAGCACCATGAAGGTACCATAGAGATGGATAGAGGGGTCTAATCGTCCCAAAGCCTGCTTTAGCACCATGAACGTACCATAGAGATGGATAGAGGGGTCTAAATCGCCCCAAAGTCTGCTTTAGCACCATGAACGTACCATAGAGATGGATAGAGGGGTCTAAATCGCCCCAAAGTCTGCTTTAGCACCATGAACGTACCATAGAGATGGATTGAGGGGTCTAAATCGCCCCAAAGTCTGCTTTAGCACCATGAACGTACCATAGAGACGGATAGAGGGGTCTAAATCGCCCCAAAGTCTGCTTTAGCACCATGAACGTACCATAGAGACGGATAGAGGGGTCTAAATCGCCCCAAAGTCTGCTTTAGCACCATGAACGTACCATAGAGATGGATAGAGGGGTCTAAATCGCCCCAAAGCCTGCTTTAGCACCATGAACGTACCATAGAGATGGATAGAGGGGTCTAAATCGCCCCAAAGTCTGCTTTAGCACCATGAACGTACCATAGAGATGGATAGAGGGGTCTAAAGCAAAGCCTGCTTTAGGACCATGACCGTACCATAGAGATGGATAGAGGGGTCTAATCGCTCCAAAGCCTGCTTTAGCACCATGAACGTACCATAGAGGTGGATAGAGGGGTCTAATCGCTCCAATGCCTACTTTAGCACCATGAAGGTACCATAGAGATGGATAGAGGGGTCTAATCGCCCCAAAGCCTGCTTTAGCACCATGAACGTACCATAGAGGTGGATAGAGGGGTCTAATCGCCCCAAAGTCTGCTTTAGCACCATGAACGTACCATAGAGATGGATAGAGGGGTCTAAATCGCCCCAAAGTCTGCCTGCTTTAGCACCATGAACGTACCATAGAGATGGATAGAGGGGTCTAATCGCCCCAAAGCCTGCTTTAGCACCATGAACGTACCATAGAGATGGATAGAGGGGTCTAATCGCCCCAAAGCCTGCTTTAGCCCCATGAAGGTACCATAGAGATGGATAGAGGGGTCTAATCGTCCCAAAGCCTGATTTAGCACCATGAACGTACCATAGAGATGGATAGAGGGGTCTAAACGCCCCAAAGCCTGCTTTAGCACCATATTATAGTAGTCAAGCAATTGGCTAATGATCAGAGCACTGTCTTCTTCAAATGGAGTTGTCTGTAGATTTAGTAGTATGGCTTTTAATGTATATCTCGCCATCTAGTGGCCACAGTAAGTGAATGCTACTGCTACTTATACTATTACTACCACCAATACATACCAAAACAACTACTACTACCAATACCAATACAACTACTAATACTACTAATAATACTACTACTAATACTACTACTAATAGTATTACTACCAGCAATACATACCAAAACAACTACTACTACCAATACAACTACTAATACTACTACTAATACCAATACAATGACCACTACTACTACTAATACCAATACAACCATTACTACTAATACTACTAATACCAATACAGCTATTACTACTAATACTACTAATACTACTACTACTACCAATACCAATACAACTACTAATAATACTACTACCAATACAATGACCACTACTACTACTAATACCAATACAACCATTACTACTAATACTACTAATACCAATACAGCTATTACTACTAATACTACTAATACCAATACAACCATTACTACTAATACTACTAATACCAATACAACGATTACAACTAATACTACTACTACTACTACTACTACTAATACCAATACAACCATTACTACTAATACTACTAATACCAATACAGCTATTACTACTAATACTACTACTACTACTGCTACTACCAATACAACTACTAATACTACTACTACTACCAATACCAATACAACTACTAATACTACAACTAATACCAATACAACTACTACTACTACTAATACTACTACTACTACCAATACTACTACTAATACCAATACAACCATTACTACTAATACTACTAATACCAATACAGCTATTACTACTAATACTACTACTACTACGGCTACTACCAATACAACTATTACTATTAATACTACTACTAATACCAATACAACTAATAATACTACTACTAATGCAAATACAACTACTACTACTACAACTACTAATACCAATATAACTACTACTACTAATACTACTAATACCAATACAGCTATTACTACTAATACTACTACTACTACTAATACCAATACAGCTATTACTACTAATACTACTACTACTACTACTACCAATACAACTACTACTACTAATACAACTACCACTACTAATGCCAATACAACTACTACTACTACTACTACTACTACTAATACCAATCCAACTACTACAACTACTAATA
>NW_025548319.1:305000-326045 GCF_905237065.1 Salmo salar
GCAGGAACAGGGTTGGAGGGCCCTGCAGTACAGCGGGAACAGGGTTGGAGAGCCCTGCAGTACAGCGGGAACAGGGTTGGAGGGCCCTGCAGTACAGCGGGAACAGGGTTGGAGAGCCCTGCAGTACAGCGGGAACAGGGTTGGAGGGCCCTGCAGTACAGCGGGAACAGGGTCGGAGGGCCCTGCAGTACAGCGGGAACAGGGTCGGAGGGCCCTGCAGTACAGCGGGAACAGGGTTGGAGGGCCCTGCAGTACAGCGGGAACAGGGTTGGAGAGCCCTGCAGTACAGCGGGAACAGGGTTGGAGGGCCCTGCAGTACAAAGCGGGAACACGGGTTGGAGGGCCCTGCAATACTTTAGCTGAGGCAGACAGGGTGTGGAATGAGCCCTGCAGTACAACGGGAACAGGGTTGGAGGGCTCCTGCAGTCCACAGCGGGAACAGGGTTGGAGAGCCCTGCAGTACAGCGGGAACAGGGTTGGAGGGCCCTGCAGTACAGCGGGAACAGGGATGGAGAGCCCTGCAGTACAGCGAACAGGGGTTGGAGAGCTCTGCAGACAGACGGGAACAGGGTTGGAGGGCCCTGCAGTACAATCTGAGACAACTGGGTCGGAGGGCCCTGCAGTACAGCGGGAACAGGGTTGGAGAGCCCTGCAGTACAGCGGGAACAGGGTCGGAGGGCCCTGCAGTACAGCGGGAACAGGGTCGGAGGGCCCTGCAGTACAGCGGGAACAGGGTTGGAGGGCCCTGCAGTACAGCGGGAACAGGGTTGGAGGGCCCCTGCAGTACAGCGGGAACAGGGTTGGTGGGCCCTGCAGTCTACAATCGAGAACAGGGTCGGAGGGCCCTGCAGTACAGCGGGAACAGGGTTGGAGGGTCTATACTGAGTCCTCACCATATCTTTAATCTGAGACAGACTGGGTGGTGGTGGTCTATACTGAGTCCTCACCATATCTTTAATCTGAGACAGACTGGGTGGTGGTGGTCTATACTGAGTCCTCACCATATCTTTAATCTGAGACAGACTGGGTGGTGGTGGTCTATACTGAGTCCTCACCATATCTTTGATCTGAGACAGTGGGTGGTGGTGGTCTATACTGAGTCCTCACCATATCTTTAATCTGAGACAGACTGGGTGGTGGTGGTCTATACTGAGTCCTCACCATATCGTTGATCTGAGACAGGGTGGTGGTGGTCTATACTGAGTCCTCACCATATCTTTGATCTGAGACAGACTGGGTGGTGGTGGTCTATACTGAGTCCTCACCATATCTTTAATCTGAGACAGGGTGATCTGCAGCGTGACGTTCAGGGTCTTGTCTGTGTCCTCCACTGGTCTCAGAGCACTGGAGTAATTCTCCATCAGGTCGTTAAGCAGCTTCTGGGCATAACGACCCTGGGCACTGGTACACACTAGAGGGAGGGGGAGGGGAGAGGGAGGGGAGAGGGGAGGGGGAGGGGGAGATGGGAGGGAGGGAGGGGTGGAGGGGCAGGGGGGAGGGGAGGGAGGGAGGGGGAGAGAGGGAGGAGGGGAGGGGGAGGGGGAGGGGGAGAGGGATGGTGGAGGGGGGAGGGAGGGATGGAGAGGGGGAGAGGGGAGGGAGGGATGGGGAGAGGGAGGGGAGGGGGAGGGGAGACAGGGAGAGGGAGTGGGAGGAGAGGGGAGGGGGATGGGATGGGGAGAGGGGAGAATTAATTATCTATAATACTAATTAACACCATGATAGAGGTTCTCTCACCATCTATAATACTAATTAACACCATGATAGAGGTTCTCTCACCATTTATCTATAATACTAATTAACACCATGATAGAGGTTCTCTCACCATCTATAATACTAATTAACACCATGATAGAGGTTCTCTCACCATCTATAATACTAATTAACACCATGATAGAGGTTATCTCACCAATCTATAATACTAATTAACACCATGATAGAGGTTCTCTCACCATCTATAATACTAATTAACACCATGATAGAGGTTCTCTCACCATCTATAATACTAATTAACACCATGATAGAGGTTCTCTCACCATCTATAATACTAATTAACACCATGATAGAGGTTCTCTCACCATCTATAATACTAATTAACACCATGATAGAGGTTCTCTCACCATTTATCTATAATACTAATTAACACCATGATAGAGGTTCTCTCACCATCTATAATACTAATTAACACCATGATAGAGGTTCTCTCACCATCTATAATACTAATTAACACCATGATAGAGGTTCTCTCACCATCTATAATACTAATTAACACCATGATAGAGGTTCTCTCACCATTTATCCAGCAGCTGATCCACACCAGTAGAACCACCGTCTTCATGTTGCCCTGCTGCCTCCAACCAACGGATTAATTATTAAACTCGTTAAATAACAGAGACGGCCTAGCTACAATCCTCTTCTACGGAGTCCCATTGTGATCCACAGCCCAGCTACAGAACACTCTAGACAGAACACTCTAGACAGAACACTCTAGACAGAACACTGCACAGAACACTCTAGATAGAACACTCAAGATAGAACACTAGAACATAGACATTGTGTTCTAGAGTCTTGATGTTCCGCTGGTCGTTATTTTTGTGTTCCGTTGTGTCACTGTCCCCCGTGTGAGCTCTGGAACAGGAACTAGGATATCTCTCTCCCCCACACACACACACACACACACACACACACACACACACACACACACACACACACACACACACACACACACACACGAGCTGGGGATATCAGGTAGCACAAGGACACAGGGTGAAACCAGATACATGAACATCTATCTGCCCATACACACCCCAAGAAACACACACACACCCCAAGACACACACACACACTCTGCCTTACTGTGTTACACACACACACACACCCTGAGACAGATGTCAATCAGGCAGAGAACAACCCTTAGATCACATAGGATAACACGGGTGTCAAAGACCACTACATACATTTGGAAAGTATTCAGACTACGGACGGAAGCCACTCCTCAGTAAAAGGCACGACAGCCCTCTTGGAGTTTGCCAAAAGGCACCTAAAGGACTCTCAAGCCTATGAGAAACAAGATTCTCTGGTCTGATGAAACCAAGATTAAACTCCTTTGGCCTGAATGCCAAGCGTCACGTCTGGAGGAAACCTGTCACCATCCCTACGGTGAAGCATGGTGGTGGCAGCATCATGCTGTGGGGATGTTTTTCAGCGGCGGAGACTGGGAGACTAGTCAGGATCGAGGGAAAGATGAACGGAGCAAAGTACAAAGAGATCCTTGATGAAAACCTGCTCCAGATCTGCTCAGGACCTCAGACTGGGGTGAAGGTTCACCTTCCAACAGGACAATGACCTTAAGCACACAGCCACGACAATGCAGGAGTGGCTTCGGGACAAATCTCTGAACGTCCTTAAGTGGCACGGCCAGAGCCCGGACTTGAATCCGATCGAACATCTCTGGAGAGACCTGAAAATAGCTGTGCAGCGACGCTCCCCATCCAACCTGACAGAGCTTGAGAGGATCTACAGAGAAGAATGGGAGAAACTCCCCAAATACAGGTGTGCCAAGCTTGTAGCGTCATACCCAAGAAGACTTGAGGCTGTAATCACTGCCAATGATGCTTCAACAGAGTACTGAGTAAAGGGTCTGAATACTTACAATACTAGTCCAAAGTTTGGGCATCTACTCATTCAAGGGTTTTTCTTTATTTTTACTATTTTCTACATCGTAGAATAACAGTGAAGACATCAAAACTATGAAATAACACATATGGAACCATGTAGTAACCAAAAAAGTGTAAAACAAATCAAAATATATTTGATATTTTAAGTTCTTCAAAGTAGCCACCCTTTGCTATGATGACAGCATTGCACACTCTTGGCATTCTCTCAACCAGCTTCACCTGGAATGCTTTTCAGTCTTGAAGGAGTTCCCACATATGCTGAGCACTTGTTGGCTGCTTTTCCTTAACTCTGCGGTCCAACTCATCCCAAAACATCTCAATTGTGTTGAGGTTGGGTGATTGTGGAGGCCAGATCATCTGATGCAGCACTCCATCACTCTCCTTCTTGGTAAAATAGCCCTTACACAGCCTGGAGTTGTGTTGGGTCATTGTCCTGTTGAAAAACAAATGTTAGTCCCACTAAGCGCAAATCAGATGGGATGGTGTATCGCTGCAGAATGCTGTGGTAGCCATGCTGGTTAAGTGTGCCTTGAATTCTAAATAAATCACAGATAGTGTCACCAGCAAAGCACCTCCACACCATCACACCTCCTCCTCCATGCTTCATGTTGGGAAATACACATGCAGAGATCATCCGTTCACCTACTCTGTGTCTCACAGACACGGCGGTTGGAACCAAAAATCTCAAATTTGGACTCATCAGACTAAAGGACAGATTTCCACCGGTCTAATGTCCATTGCTCGTGTTTCTTGGCCCAAGCAAGTCTCTTTTTATTGGTGTCCTTTAGTAGTGGTTTCTTTGCAGCAATTCGACCATGAAGGCCTGATTCATACAGTCTCCTCTGAACAGTTGATGTTGAGATGTGTCTGTTACTTGAACTTTGTGAAACATTTATCTGGGCTGCAATTTCTGAGGCTGGTAACTCTAATGAACTTATCCTCTGCAGCAGAGGTAACTCTGGGTCTTCCTTTCCTGTGGCGGTCCTCATGAGAGCCAGTTTCATCATAGCGCTTGATGGTTTTTGCAACTGCACTTGAAGAAACTTTCAAAGTTCTTGACATTTTCCGGATTGACTGACCTTCATGTCTTAAAGTAATGATGGACTGTCATTTCTCTTTGCTTATTTGAGCTGTTCTTGCCATAATATGGACTTGGTCTTTTACCAAATAGGGCTATCTTCTGTATACCACCCCTACCTTGTCACAACCGATTGGCTCAAACGCATTAAGAAGGAAAGAAATTCCACAAATTAACTTTTAACAAGGCACACCTGTTAATTGAAATGCATTCCAGGTGACTACCTCATGAAGCTGGTTGAGAGAATGCCAAGAGTGTGCAACGCTGTCATCAAGGCAAAGGGTGGCTACTATGAAGTATCTCAAATATAAAAAATATATTTTGATTCGTTTAACCCTTTTTTTGGTTACTACATGATTCCATATGTGTTATTTCATAGTTTTGTCATAATAAAGAAAAACCATTGTATGAGTAGGTGTGTCCAAACTTTAGACTGGTACTGTAGGTGTGTCCAAACTTTAGACTGGTACTGTAGGTGTGTCCAAACTTTAGACTGGTACTGTAGGTGTGTCCAAACTTTAGACTGGTACTGTAGGTGTGTCCAAACTTTAGACTGGTACTGTAGGTGTGTCCAAACTTTAGACTGGTACTGTAGGTGTGTCCAAACTTTAGACTGGTACTGTAGGTGTGTCCAAACTTTAGACTGGTACTGTAGGTGTGTCCAAACTTTAGACTGGTACTGTAGGTGTGTCCAAACTTTAGACTGGTACTGTAGGTGTGTCCAAACTTTAGACTGGTACTGTAGGTGTGTCCAAACTTTAGACTGGTACTGTAGGTGTGTCCAAACTTTAGACTGGTACTGTAGGTGTGTCCAAACTTTAGACTGGTACTGTAGGTGTGTCCAAACTTTAGACTGGTACTGTAGGTGTGTCCAAACTTTAGACTGGTACTGTAGGTGTGTCCAAACTTTAGACTGGTACTGTAGGTGTGTCCAAACTTTAGACTGGTACTGTAGGTGTGTCCAAACTTTAGACTGGTACTGTAGGTGTGTCCAAACTTTAGACTGGTACTGTAGGTGTGTCCAAACTTTAGACTGGTACTGTAGGTGTGTCCAAACTTTAGACTGGTACTGTAGGTGTGTCCAAACTTTAGACTGGTACTGTAGGTGTGTCCAAACTTTAGACTGGTACTGTAGGTGTGTCCAAACTTTAGACTGGTACTGTAGGTGTGTCCAAACTTTAGACTGGTACTGTAGGTGTGTCCAAACTTTAGACTGGTACTGTAGGTGTGTCCAAACTTTAGACTGGTACTGTAGGTGTGTCCAAACTTTAGACTGGTACTGTAGGTGTGTCCAAACTTTAGACTGGTACTGTAGGTGTGTCCAAACTTTAGACTGGTACTGTAGGTGTGTCCAAACTTTAGACTGGTACTGTAGGTGTGTCCAAACTTTAGACTGGTACTGTAGGTGTGTCCAAACTTTAGACTGGTACTGTAGGTGTGTGATGCCACTGGTTACTGTTGTATTAACTGTGAGAGGGAGCATAATAATTAGCTTAGTCGTTTTTTACTGGACTGATGGTCTGCAGCTGATGGTCAGTCTGAGGGGAAGGAGGGAGCAGTGGAGAGGCTGCCTCTCACCTGACTCACTGTCTCCTCTCCTCTCCTCCCTCTCCCCTCTCCCTCCCTCTCTCTCTCCCCCTCCCTCCCCCCCTCTCCTCTCCCCTCTCCCTCCCTCCCCCCCTCTCCCTCATCTCCCTCACACCTGACTCACTGTCCCTCTCCCTCCCTCCCTCGCTCTCCCTCTCCCCTCCCTCTCTCTCTACCCTCCCTCCCCCCCTCTCCCTCCCTCACTCTCCCTCCCTCTCCCCTCCCTCCCTCCCCCTCTCCCTCCCTCCCCCCCTCTCCCTCTCTCTCCCTTATCTCCCTCACACCTGACTCACTGTCCCTCTCCCCTCCCTCCCTCCCTCCCTCGCTCTCCCTCCCCTATCTCCCTCCCTCCCTCAATCTCTACCCTCCATCCCTCTCTCCCCTCCCTCCCGTCTTCCAGCTGATGGTCAGTCTGAGGGGAAGGAGGGAGCAGTGGAGAGGCTGCCTCACACCTGACTCACTGTCCCTCTCCTCTCCTCCCTCTCCCCTCCCTCCCTCTCTCTCTCCCCTATCTCCCTCACACCTGACCCCTCCCTCCCTCTCCCCTCCCTCCCTCCCTCTCTCTCTCTCTCTCCCCTATCTCCCTCACACCTGACTCACCGTCACTCTCCCCTCCCTCCCTCCCTCCCTCCCTCCCTCCCTCCCTCTCTCTCCCTCCCTCCCCCTCTCCCTCTCTCCCTCCCTCTCTCCCTCCCTCTCTCTCTCCCCTATCTCCCTCACACCTGACTCACTGTCCCTCTCCTCTCCCCTCCCTCTCTCTCTCTCCCTCTCCCCTCCCTCCCTCCCGCCCTCTCTCTCCCCTATCTCCCTCACATCTGACTCACCGTCCCTCTCCCTCCCTCTCCCTCCCTCCCTCCCCCTCCCTCCCTCTCCTCTCTCTCCCCTCCCCTCTCAGCTGAGAAAAGGGAGGACAGTTGATGGTGAAACTCAAGTAGCACTGCATTCCTTCAGCCTCATGCACCAAATTCATGTCGTTACTTCAATGACCAGAGAAAGTGAAATATTCCTCGCTATTAAAGACAAGACCGCTAATAATAACAACGCAACCTTATCGGAAACACTTTTACTAAACTCAACGATGCTGTTTGTAGCGGAGTAGGGAGAAACGCGCATTTTTATGGCTTATATAAAAGTGTTGCAACAGTTCGTTTCTGGTATCAGAACAAAATAGTCAGCACATAGTAACTTCTGATTTCGCTGTACTTTAATTAATGCAAATACGTGTGTGGTAAATGGGTTGTTCGTATATATATACGGTCTCGCTGTTTTACCTCGCAGGGTAAAACAGAGAAGAGAACGACACATCCTATTGTTCTCTCTTATATACTCTGACAGAGATAGTTCCCGCTCAATGCCGCGCCTGTCCGAGGGAGGAGGAGCGTGGTTTAAACTTGCTCGTCCTGTCGTCGGCGTCCAGGCTGATAACCAGCGTCGTGACGCACTTCCTGTTGCCGGTTGTAGTTCTTCTTGTCTTCAGTTGATTTACTCGCAGTTCATATACTTAATATTGTAGCACAGCTTCCCCAGTATATTATAAAGGTTATGTATTCAAATAGTCAGTTTCAACCCTAACACTTATATAAAAGTGTTGAAAGTGTTGAATAACAACTTAAACATGAAGTTAGTCATAAAAACAGCAGCTCTCTTTGCTGTGTTCGCCGAGTCTCTCTCTAGTTACGGTTTTTAAACGTTTTTTTGAAAATCTCACAGTCTCACAACCTTTGAGGATTTTTTTTATTTATTTTATTTTATTACAGCTGGAGGAAACTGTGCAGACGCGGTGGATCTGAGCTCTCTGATTAGCCAGGTGTAGACCTGTAGGTGCATTTGATTTGCTCTCTGGGCCATGCCGGGTTGGCGGAGTTCTAGCTTCAGGCAGATGAAATGGTTCAACGTGGGAACACTTCGCCTTCTCGGCACTGGGGCTGCTGAATCAACTGCACCTATATAATACTGTACAATATATAATACTGTATGTAAGGAATATAGTATAGAATACTGTTGGTAAGGTATATATAATACTATATAAGATATAATACTGTACAATATATAATACTGTATGTAAGGAATATAGTATAGAATACTGTTGGTAAGGTATATATAATACTATATAAGATATAATACTGTACAATATATAATACTGTATGTAAGGAATATAGTATAGAATACTGTTGGTAAGGTATATATAATACTATATAAGATATAATACTGTACAATATATAATACTGTATGTAAGGAATATAGTATAGAATACTGTTGGTAAGGTATATATAATAGTATATAAGATATAATACTGTACAATATATAATACTGTATGTAAGGAATATAGTATAGAATACTGTTGGTAAGGTATATATAATACTATATAATATATAATACTGTACAATATATAATACTGTATGTAAGGAATATAGTATAGAATACTGTTGGTAAGGTATATATAATACTATATAATATATAATACTGTACAATATATAATACTGTATGTAAGGAATATAGTATAGAATACTGTTGGTAAGGTGTATATATAATACTATATAATATATAATACTGTACAATATATAATACTGTATGTAAGGAATATAGTATAGAATACTGTTGGTAAGGTATATATAATACTATATAATATATAATACTGTACAATATAGAATACTGTTGGTAAGGTATATATAATACTATATAATATATAATACTGTACAATATATAATACTGTATGTAAGGAATATAGTATAGAATACTGTTGGTAAGGTATATATAATACTATATAAGATATAATACTGTACAATATATAATACTGTATGTAAGGATTATAGTATAGAATACTGTTGGTAAGGTATATATAATACTATATAATATATAATACTGTACAATATATAATACTGTATGTAAGGAATATAGTATAGAATACTGTTGGTAAGGTATATATAATACTATATAATATATAATACTGTACAATATATAATACTGTATGTAAGGAATATAGTATAGAATACTGTTGGTAAGGTATATATAATACTATATAATATATAATACTGTACAATATATAATACTGTATGTAAGGAATATAGTATAGAATACTGTTGGTAAGGTATATATAATACTATATAATATATAATACTGTACAATATATAATACTGTATGTAAGGAATATAGTATAGAATACTGTTGGTAAGGTATATATAATACTATATAAGATATAATACTGTACAATATATAATACTGTATGTAAGGAATATAGTATATAATACTGTTGGTAAGGTATATATAATACTATATAAGATATAATACTGTACAATATATAATACTGTATGTAAGGAATATAGTATAGAATACTGTTGGTAAGGTATATATAATACTATATAAGATATAATACTGTACAATATATAATACTGTATGTAAGGAATATAGTATAGAATACTGTTGGTAAGGTATATATAATACTATATAAGATATAATACTGTACAATATATAATACTGTATGTAAGGATTATAGTATAGAATACTGTTGGTAAGGTATATATAATACTATATAATATATAATACTGTACAATATATAATACTGTATGTAAGGAATATAGTATAGAATACTGTTGGTAAGGTATATATAATACTATATAATATATAATACTGTACAATATATAATACTGTATGTAAGGAATATAGTATATAATACTGTTGGTAAGGTATATATATATAATACTATATAATATATAATACTGTACAATATATAATACTGTATGTAAGGAATATAGTATAGAATACTGTTGGTAAGGTATATATAATACTATATAAGATATAATACTGTACAATATATAATACTGTATGTAAGGAATATAGTATAGAATACGTTGGTAAGGTATATATAATACTATATAATATATAATACTGTACAATATATAATACTGTATGTAAGGAATATAGTATAGAATACTGTTGGTAAGGTATATATAATACTATATAAGATATAATACTGTACAATATATAATACTGTATGTAAGGAATATAGTATAGAATACTGTTGGTAAGGTATATATAATACTATATAAGATATAATACTGTACAATATATAATACTGTATGTAAGGATTATAGTATAGAATACTGTTGGTAAGGTATATATAATACTATATAATATATAATACTGTACAATATATAATACTGTATGTAAGGATTATAGTATAGAATACTGTTGGTAAGGTATATATAATACTATATAATATATAATACTGTACAATATATAATACTGTATGTAAGGAATATAGTATAGAATACTGTTGGTAAGGTATATATAATACTATATAATATATAATACTGTACAATATATAATACTGTATGTAAGGAATATAGTATAGAATACTGTTGGTAAGGTATATATAATACTATATAATATATAATACTGTACAATATATAATACTGTATGTAAGGAATATAGTATAGAATACTGTTGGTAAGGTATATATATATAATACTATATAAGATATAATACTGTACAATATATAATACTGTATGTAAGGAATATAGTATAGAATACTGTTGGTAAGGTATATATAATACTATATAATATATAATACTGTACAATATATAATACTGTATGTAAGGATTATAGTATATAATACTGTTGGTAAGGTATATATAATACTATATAAGATATAATACTGTACAATATATAATACTGTATGTAAGGATTATAGTATATAATACTGTTGGTAAGGTATATATAATACTATATAAGATATAATACTGTACAATATATAATACTGTATGTAAGGATTATAGTATAGAATACTGTTGGTAAGGTATATATATATAATACTATATAAGATATAATACTGTACAATATATAATACTGTATGTAAGGATTATAGTATAGAATACTGTTGGTAAGGTATATATAATACTATATAAGATATAATACTGTACAATATATAATACTGTATGTAAGGAATATAGTATAGAATACTGTTGGTAAGGTATATATAATACTATATAAGATATAATACTGTACAATATATAATACTGTATGTAAGGAATATAGTATAGAATACTGTTGGTAAGGTATATATAATACTATATAATATATAATACTGTACAATATATAATACTGTATGTAAGGAATATAGTATAGAATACTGTTGGTAAGGTATATATAATACTATATAATATATAATACTGTACAATATATAATACTGTATGTAAGGAATATAGTATATAATACTGTTGGTAAGGTATATATAATACTATATAATATATAATACTGTGCAATATATAATACTGTATGTAAGGAATATAATATACAATACTGTTGGTAAGGTATATATAATACTATATAATATATAATACTGTACAATATATAATACTGTATGTAAGGAATATAGTATATAATACTGTTGGTAAGGTATATATAATACTATATAATATATAATACTGTACAATATATAATACTGTATGTAAGGAATATAGTATAGAATACTGTTGGTAAGGTATATATAATACTATATAAGATATAATACTGTACAATATATAATACTGTATGTAAGGAATATAGTATAGAATACTGTTGGTAAGGTATATATAATACTATATAATATATAATACTGTACAATATATAATACTGTATGTAAGGAATATAGTATAGAATACTGTTGGTAAGGTATATATAATACTATATAAGATATAATACTGTACAATATATAATACTGTATGTAAGGAATATAGTATAGAATACTGTTGGTAAGGTATATATAATACTATATAAGATATAATACTGTACAATATATAATACTGTATGTAAGGAATATAGTATAGAATACTGTTGGTAAGGTATATATAATACTATATAATATATAATACTGTACAATATATAATACTGTATGTAAGGAATATAGTATAGAATACTGTTGGTAAGGTATATATATATAATACTATATAATATATAATACTGTACAATATATAATACTGTCTGTAAGGAATATAGTATAGAATACTGTTGGTAAGGTATATATAATACTATATAATATATAATACTGTACAATATATAATACTGTATGTAAGGAATATAGTATAGAATACTGTTGGTAAGGTATATATATATAATACTATATAATATATAATACTGTACAATATATAATACTGTATGTAAGGAATATAGTATAGAATACTGTTGGTAAGGTATATATAATACTATATAATATATAATACTGTATAATATATAATACTGTATGTAAGGAATATAATATAGAATACTGTTGGTAAGGTATATATAATACTATATAATATATAATACTGTGTAATATATAATACTGTTGGTAAGGTTTATAATACAATATAATATATAATACTGTTGGTAAGGTTTATAATACAATATAATATATAATACTGTTGGTAAGGTTTATAATACCATATAATACTGTTGGTAAGGTTTATAATACTATATAATACTATGTAATATATAATACTGTTCGTAAGGTATATATAATACTATATAATATATAATACTGTGTAATATATAATACTGTTGGTAAGGTTTATAATACAATATAATATATAATACTGTTGGTAAAGTTTATAATACTATATAATACTTTTGGTAAGGTATATAATCAGTGTTGTAAAGTACTTAAGTAGTACTTTAAAGTATTTTTTACTTAAGTCGTTTTTTGGGTGTATCTGTACATTACTTAACTATTCATATTTTTGACAACTTTTACTTCACTACATTCCTAAAGAAAATATTGTACTTTTTACTCCATAAATGTTCCCTGACAACCAAAAGTGCTCGTTATATTTTGAATGCTTAGCAGGACAGGAAAATGGTCCAATTCACGCACTTATCAAGAGAAAATCCCTGGTCATCCCTACTGCCTCTGATCTGGTGGACTCACTAAACAGAGAATATCCCTGGTCATCCCTACTGCCTCTGATCTGGAGGACTCACTAAACAGAGAACATCCCTGGTCGTCCCTACTGCCTCTGATCTGGAGGACTCACTAAACAGAGAACATCCCTGGTCATCCCTACTGCCTCTGATCTGGAGGACTCACTAAACAGAGAACATCCCTGGTCATCCCTACTGCCTCTGATCTGGAGGACTCACTAAACAGAGAACATCCCTGGTCATCCCGTACTGCCTCTGATCTGGAGGACTCACTAAACAGAGAACATCCCTGGTCATCCCTACTGCCTCTGATCTGGAGGACTCACTAAACAGAGAACATCCCTGGTCATCCCTACTGCCTCTGATCTGGAGGACTCACTAAACAGAGAACATCCCTGGTCGTCCCTACTGCCTCTGATCTGGAGGACTCACTAAACAGAGAATATCCCTGGTCATCCCTACTGCCTCTGATCTGGAGGACTCACTAAACAGAGAACATCCCTGGTCATCCCTACTGCCTCTGATCTGGAGGACTCACTAAACAGAGAACATCCCTGGTCATCCCTACTGCCTCTGATCTGGAGGACTCACTAAACAGAGAACATCCCTGGTCATCCCGTACTGCCTCTGATCTGGAGGACTCACTAAACAGAGAACATCCCTGGTCATCCCTACTGCCTCTGATCTGGAGGACTCACTAAACAGAGAACATCCCTGGTCATCCCTACTGCCTCTGATCTGGAGGACTCACTAAACAGAGAACATCCCTGGTCGTCCCTACTGCCTCTGATCTGGAGGACTCACTAAACAGAGAACATCCCTGGTCGTCCCTACTGCCTCTGATCTGGAGGACTCACTAAACAGAGAACATCCCTGGTCGTCCCTACTGCCTCTGATCTGGAGGACTCACTAAACAGAGAACATCCCTGGTCGTCCCTACTGCCTCTGATCTGGAGGACTCACTAAACAGAGAACATCCCTGGTCATCCCTACTGCCTCTGATCTGGAGGACTCACTAAACAGAGAACATCCCTGGTCGTCCCTACTGCCTCTGATCTGGAGGACTCACTAAACAGAGAACATCCCTGGTCATCCCTACTGCCTCTGATCTGGAGGACTCACTAAACAGAGAACATCCCTGGTCATCCCTACTGCCTCTGATCTGGAGGACTCACTAAACTCAAATGCTTCCTTTGTTAATAATTTCTGAGTGTTGGAGTGTGCCCCTGGCTATCCGTAAATTTAAAAAACAAAAAAGATTGTGCCATCTGGTTTGCTTCCTATATGGAATTTGAAATTATTCATACTTTTACTTTTAGTACTTAAATATATTTTAGCAATTCTTGTCACGTCCTGACCAGTAAAGGGGGTTATTTGTTATTGTAGTTTGGTCAGGGCGTGGCAGGGGGGTGTTTGTTTTATGTGGTTCGGGGGTTTTTGGTTTATGTTCTATGTTAGCATATTTCTATGTTTATTCTAGTGTGTCTATTTCTATGTTTAAGTTTTCTTGGGTTGACCTTCAATTGGAGGCAGCTGTTCCTCGTTGCCTCTAATTGAAGGTCCTATTTAGTAGGGGTGTTTTTTCCCCCATGGGGTTTTTGGTGGGTAGTTGTCTCCGTGTGTTGTCAGTGAACCTTACAGGACTGTTTTTTCATCGTTTGTTTGTTTGTTGTAGTATAAGTGTTATTTGTTTTTTGTTTTCTTCAATAAAAGAAGATGAGCGTACGTATATACCCGCTGCGTTTTGGTCCACTCACTACGACGATTGTGACAAATCCCTTTACTTTTGGTACTTCAGTATATTTAAAACCAAATACTTGTAACGCCCTGGCCATAGAGAGGTTTTTTTTTTTTTGTTAATCTATTTTTGGTTAGGCCAGGGTGTTACATGGGTGGGCGTTCTATGTTTATTTTTCTACGCACCAGAACTCCAGTGCTCCCCCACAGCCTGGTTTATCCTGTGCCTCCTCCCAGGATCATGCCTCCAGGGGGTCTCTCCAGCCTGGTTTATCCTGTGCCTCCTCCCAGGACCAGGACTCCAGTGGGTCTCTCCAGCCTGGTTTATCCTGTGCCTCCTCCCAGGACCAGGACTCCAGGGGGTCTCTCCAGCCTGGTAAGTCCTGTGCCTGCGCCCAGAGCCAGGCCTCCTACATGTCTCCCCAGCCTGGTGAATCCTGGGCCAGAGCCGCCAGAGCCGCCCGCCAGTCCAGAGCCGCCAGAGCCGCCCGCCAGTCCGGAGCCGCCAGAGCTGCCCGCCAGCCGGGCGCAGCCAGGGTCGCCCGCCAGCCGGGCGCAGCCAGGGTTGCCCGCCAGTCCTCCGGCACAGCTAGGGGGGCCACCTTAGTGGGCTAAGCCAAGGGTGGAGCGGGGTCCACGTCCCGCACCCGAGCCGCCGCCGTAGGAGGGCCCACCCAGACCCTCCCCTTCAGAGTCAGGTTTTGCGGCCGGAGTCCGCACCTTTGGGGGGGGGTACTGTAACGCCCTGGCCATAGAGAGGGTTTTTTTTTGTTATCTATTTTGGTTAGGCCACCTTGGTCTCATTACGACGACAGCCATTACAATATTTTTTAGACTTTAACTCAAGTAGTATTTTACCGGGTGACTTTCACTTTTACTTGAGTCATTTTCTATTAAAGTATCTTTACTTTTACTAATTTTAGTACTTTTTCCACCCCTGTATATAATACTAAATAAATACTATATAATACTATTAAGCTAAATAATATTGTATAATATATAATACTACTATATGTAACTAACCACTAAGTACAAACTGCTGTGAGAGGCTTCAGTGTGTCACTGAGTTAAGGTATATAATACTATAGGTATATAATACTATAGGTATATAATACTATATGTATATAATTCTATAGGTATATAATTCTATAGGTATATAATACTATATGTATATAATACTATAGGTATCTAATACTATAGGTATATAATACTATAGGTATATAATACTATATGTATATAGTTCTATAGGTATATAATACTATATGTATATAATTCTATAGGTATATAATACTATATGTATATAATACTATATGTAACTAACCACTATGTAGACAGGACCTGTCATAGTACAAACTGCTGTGAGAGGCTTCAGTGTGTCACTGAGTTTCTGTGGTGAAGAGATGATAAAACAGGTGCTTCCTGCTGCTGGGGGAGGTGGAGGGGGTGAGGAGAGGAGAGAGGGAGGGAGGGGAGAGGAGAGGGGGTAGAGGGGAGGGAGGGGGAGAGGGAGGGAGGGGGTAGAGGGAGGGGAGAGGGAGGGGGAGGAGAGGAGAGGAGAGGGGGAGAGGGGAGGGGGGTGAGGAGAGGAGAGGGAGGGGGAGAGGAGAGGAGAGGAGAGGAGAGGGAGGGGGGAGAGGAGAGGGGGGGAGAGGAGAGGGGAGAGTGGGAGGGGAGAGGGAGGGGAGAGAGGAGAGGAGAGGGGGGTGAGGGAGGAAAGAGAGAGAGACAGACAGGGGGAGAGAGGAGAGGGGGAGGGGTAGAGGAGAGGGAGGGGAGAGGGGGAGGAGAGGGGAGGGAGGGGGAGAGGAGAGAGAGAGAGGGAGGGAGGAGGAGAGGGTGGTAGAGGGGATGGAGGGGGAGAGGGAGGGGGTAGAGGGAGGGGAGAGGGAGGGGGAGGAGAGGAGAGGAGAGGAGAGGAGAGGGGGAGAGGGGAGGGGGTGAGGAGAGGAGAGGGAGGGGGAGAGGAGAGGAGAGGGAGGGGAGAGGAGAGGGGGAGAGGAGAGGGGAGAGTGGGAGGGGAGAGGGGGAGAGAGAGGGGGTGAGGAGAGGAGAGAGGAGAGGAGAGGGGGAGGGGTAGAGGAGAGGGAGGGGAGAGGGGGAGGGAGGGGGAGAGGAGAGAGAGAGAGAGAGAGAGAGAGAGAGAGAGAGAGAGAGAGAGAGAGAGAGAGAGAGAGAGAGAGAGAGAGAGAGAGAGAGAGAGAGAGAGAGAGGAGAGAGAGAGAGAGAGAGAGAGAGAGAGAGAGAGAGAGAGAGAGAGAGAGAGAGAGAGAGAGAGAGAGAGAGAGAGAGAGAGAGAGAGAGAGAGAGAGAGAGAGAGAGAGAGAGAGAGGGAGAGGGAGAGGGAGAGGAGAGGGAGAGGGAGAGAGAGAGAGAGAGAGAGAGAGAGAGAGAGAGAGAGAGATGGTTTCATGTGACGGGGGTTGTAGGAGAGAAGCATTCGAAAGCGTAGCTCTGTAGAGATCAGTGTGACCACACAGAGCAACAGCTTTTCACGACTCCAAAAACAGACTTAAACAGTCTGAGTTTTGTAGTTTGAAGCCACGTTAAAATATTGTTACAGAGGTAGAGAGGCTGAGGGACTGGTTTCCAATATTACAGACTATATAGTAGTAGTAGTATAATATTGGTGTTACAGAGGTAGAGAGGCTGAGGGACTGGTTTCCCGTATTACAGACTATATAGTAGTAGTAGTATAATATTGGTGTTACAGAGGTAGAGAGGCTGAGGGACTGGTTTCCCGTATTACAGACTATATAGTAGTAGTAGTATAATATTGGTGTTACAGAGGTAGAGAGGCTGAGGGACTGGTTTCCAATATTACAGACTATATAGTAGTAGTAGTATAATATTGGTGTTACAGAGGTAGAGAGGCTGAGGGACTGGTTTCCCGTATTACAGACTATATAGTAGTAGTAGTATAATATTGGTGTTACAGAGGTAGAGAGGCTGAGGGACTGGTTTCCCGTATACAGACTATATAGTAGTAGTAGTATAATATTGGTGTTACAGAGGTAGAGAGGCTGAGGGACTGGTTTCTCGTATTACAGACTATATAGTAGTAGTAGTATAATATTGGTGTTACAGAGGTAGAGAGGCTGAGGGACTGGTTTCCCGTATTACAGACTATATAGTAGTAGTAGTATAATATTGGTGTTACAGAGGTAGAGAGGCTGAGGGACTGGTTTCCCGTATTACAGACTATATAGTAGTAGTAGTATAATATTGGTGTTACAGAGGTAGAGAGGCTGAGGGACTGGTTTCCCGTGATACAGACTATATAGTAGTAGTAGTATAATATTGGTGTTACAGAGGTAGAGAGGCTGAGGGACTGGTTTCCCGTATTACAGACTATATAGTAGTAGTAGTATAATATTGGTGTTACAGAGGTAGAGAGGCTGAGGGACTGGTTTCCCGTGTTACAGACTATATAGTAGTAGTAGTATAATATTGGTGTTACAGAGGTAGAGAGGCTGAGGGACTGGTTTCCCGTGTTACAGACTATATAGTAGTAGTAGTATAATATTGGTGTTACAGAGGTAGAGAGGCTGAGGGACTGGTTTCTCGTATTACAGACTATATAGTAGTAGTAGTAGTATAATATTGGTGTTACAGAGGTAGAGAGGCTGGGGGACTGGTTTCCCGTATTACAGACTATATAGTAGTAGTAGTAGTATAATATTGGTGTTACAGAGGTAGAGAGGCTGAGGGACTGGTTTCCCGTATTACAGACTATATAGTAGTAGTAGTATAATATTGGTGTTACAGAGGTAGAGAGGCTGAGGGACTGGTTTCCCGTGTTACAGACTGTATAGTAGTAGTAGTATAATATTGGTGTTACAGAGGTAGAGAGGCTGAGGGACTGGTTTCCCGTATTACAGACTATATAGTAGTAGTAGTATAATATTGGTGTTACAGAGGTAGAGAGGCTGAGGGACTGGTTTCCCGTATTACAGACTATATAGTAGTAGTAGTATAATATTGGTGTTACAGAGGTAGAGAGGCTGAGGGACTGGTTTCCCGTATTACAGACTATATAGTAGTAGTAGTATAATATTGGTGTTACAGAGGTAGAGAGGCTGAGGGACTGGTTTCCCCGTGATCACAGACTATATAGTAGTAGTAGTAGTATAATATTGGTGTTACAGAGGTAGAGAGGCTGAGGGACTGGTTTCCCGTATTACAGACTATATAGTAGTAGTAGTAGTATAATATTGGTGTTACAGAGGTAGAGAGGCTGAGGGACTGGTTTCCCGTATTACACTCTAATCCAGAGTGATTTACAGTCAGTGTATTGATCTAACATATCAGTCAGAGTATTGATCGACATGTACCTGTTACATAATAACATATCAGTCAGGGTATTGATCGACAGGTATCAGTTAGTCTCCATTCAGAAAGCTTTTAAGTCGTGGATCAGGCTTCATCTGTGTCTGGGAAACCAGCCCTAACTGTTGTAACTGACTACTAACAAAAAACTACTGTCAGTGATAAAGAGATAAAGATACAGACTGTTACTGTCAGGGTTAATGTTACAGAGCTCTAGAGACTGTTACTGTCAGGGTTAATGTTACAGAGCTCTAGAGACTGTTACTGTCAGGGTTAATGTTACAGAGCTCTAGAGACTGTTACTGTCAGGGTTAATGTTACAGAGCTCTAGAGACTGTTACTGACTGTCAGGGTTAATGTTACAGAGCTCTAGAGACTGTTACTGACTGTCAGGGTTAATGTTACAGAGCTCTAGAGACTGTTACTAACTGTCAGGGTTAATGTTACAGAGCTCTAGAGACTGTTACTAACTGTCAGGGTTAATGTTACAGAGCTCTAGAGACTGTTACTGTCAGGGTTAATGTTACAGAGCTCTAGAGACTGTTACTGACTGTCAGGGTTAATGTTACAGAGCTCTAGAGACTGTTACTGTCAGGGTTAATGTTACAGAGCTCTAGAGACTGTTACTGTCAGGGTTAATGTTACAGAGCTCTAGAGACTGTTACTGTCAGGGTTAATGTTACAGAGCTCTAGAGACTGTTACTGTCAGGGTTAATGTTACAGAGCTCTAGAGACTGTTACTGACTGTCAGGGTTAATGTTACAGAGCTCTAGAGACTGTTACTAACTGTCAGGGTTAATGTTACAGAGCTCTAGAGACTGTTACTAACTGTCAGGGTTAATGTTACAGAGCTCTAGAGACTGTTACTGTCAGGGTTAATGTTACAGAGCTCTAGAGACTGTTACTGACTGTCAGGGTTAATGTTACAGAGCTCTAGAGACTGTTACTGTCAGGGTTAATGTTACAGAGCTCTAGAGACTGTTACTGTCAGGGTTAATGTTACAGAGCTCTAGAGACTGTTACTGTCAGGGTTAATGTTACAGAGCTCTAGAGACTGTTACTGACTGTCAGGGTTAATGTTACAGAGCTCTAGAGACTGTTACTGTCAGGGTTAATGTTACAGAGCTCTAGAGACTGTTACTGTCAGGGATAATGTTACAGAGCTCTAGAGACTGTTACTGTCAGGGTTAATGTTACAGAGCTCTAGAGACTGTTACTGTCAGGGTTAATGTTACAGAGCTCTACAGACTGTTACTGTCAGGGTTAATGTTACAGAGCTCTAGAGACTGTTACTGTCAGGGTTAATGTTACAGAGCTCTAGAGACTGTTACTGACTGTCAGGGTTAATGTTACAGAGCTCTAGAGACTGTTACTGTCAGGGTTAATGTTACAGAGCTCTAGAGACTGTTACTGTCAGGGTTAATGTTACAGAGCTCTAGAGACTGTTACTGACTGTCAGGGTTAATGTTACAGAGCTCTAGAGACTGTTACTGTCAGGGTTAATGTTACAGAGCTCTAGAGACTGTTACTGACTGTCAGGGTTAATGTTACAGAGCTCTAGAGACTGTTACTGTCAGGGTGAATGTTACAGAGCTCTAGAGACTGTTACTGACTGTCAGGGTTAATGTTACAGAGCTCTAGAGACTGTTACTGTCAGGGTTAATGTTACAGAGCTCCAGAGACTGTTACTGTCAGGGTTAATGTTACAGAGCTCTAGAGACTGTTACTGTCAGGGTTAATGTTACAGAGCTCTAGAGACTGTTACTG
>NW_025548320.1:0-20648 GCF_905237065.1 Salmo salar
CCTGTTAGGGCTAGGGGCAGTAGTATTGACACGGCTGGATAAAAACATACCCGATTTAATCTGGTTACCACTCCTACCCAGTAACTAGAATATGCATATACTTATTACATATGGATAGAAAACACCCTAAAGTTTCTAAAACTGTTTGAATGGTGTCTGTGAGTATAACAGAACTCCAAATGGCAGAGTCAAAACCTGAGAAATTCCTTTACAGGAAGTGGCCTGTCCTGACCATTTCTGGAACTTCTTTGCCATCTCTATCTTTTACTAAGGATCTCTGCTCTAACGTGACACTTCCTCGTCGTCCATAGGCGCTCAGAGCCCAGGGAAAAAAAGCTGAATGTAAATCATCCCAGCCCCAGGCTGAAACACGTATCGCCTTTCTCCAGAAGTGACGATCAAGGGATTTCTGGGCTTAGGCGCGTGACCTGGCACGCCCCGTCTTTGTGATTTTCCTCTGTTTGCGAAGGAGATTCCCGGTCGGAATATTATCGCTTTTCTCACGAGAAAAATGGCGCCAAAATTGATTTTAAACAGCGGTTGACGTAGCGATACGGTAATGGAATATTTAGATTTTTTTGTGCAATTGCGTCATCGCGTAGCCCTTCTTGCCATTTTGGATAGTGTCTGGGCATATCGGACAACGCGCTATTCGGATATAACGATGGATTATTTTGGAACAAACTGTTTTGACCAAAATGTTAGCGAATTCCCGTGATGCCTGGGCTATATTACTTAGAATATTGCAAAATGTGCTTTCACCAAAAGCTATTTTTAAATCAGACATGTCAGTGCATAGAGAGGTTCTGTATCTATAATTCTTAAAATAATTGTTATGCTTTTGTAGGGGCGTTTATTGGTAATTTAGTAGAAAATGTTAAGCGAATTCCCCCGGAAGTTTCAGGGGCTATGTAGTTCTGAGCGTCACATGCCCTATGTAAAAAGCTGGTTTTGATATAAATATGAACTTGATTGAACAAAACATGCATGTATTGCTTGTAACATAATGTCCTAGGGTTGTCATCTGATGAAGATCATCAAAGGTTAGTGCTGCATTTAGCTGTCTTCTGGGTTTTGTGAAATTATATGCTAGATTGAAAAAATGGGTGTCTGATTATTTCTGGCTTGGTACTCTGCTGACATAATCTAATGTTTTGCTTTCGTTGTAAAGCCTTTTGAAATCGGACAGTGTGGATTAGATTAACTAGAGTCTTGTCTTTAAATAGCTGTAAAATAGTAATATGTTTGAGAAATTGGTAATAGGAATTTTAAGGTTTTTTGAAAATACGCCACAGGCTTCAAGTGGCTGTTACATGGGTGGGGCGAATTAGGTCGCCTATTGAAGAGGTTATATAATTTCTAGCTGCAGACTGTTAATTAATATCAAATACTTATACTGACTTATTCTGTCGGTATCAATAGTCTAAAAGTTAACCACGTGGTATAGTTTCACTTTCAGTAGAGTACTTGGATGGTCAAACCTATTGGCCAACTCGCAATGGAGTGGAGGCCGGGTCTGAAGAAAGTAGATCAGGGTATAGGTTTATAGTAGACATGTCACATGGCGCCTGGTCCTGTCTGTGTCCCTGGGGGCGTGCCGATGACTGAGTTAAGCTTGGTACAGAAATACAATTCTATCACATTAACATCCAGTACATAGCATCTCAATGTATTGCAAATAGCTTTATCCTTGTAATGCATTTCTATACAACCATGTGGATGCAAGTCTCTCAGGCTGAGGCTATTATATAAACCCGTTTTATGGTAATATAGCTATATTGTCTCTTCTGAGTATACAAAAATTGTACCAAAGCCCGGACGGTTAAGTAGCTGGATTCTTCACCAATCTTTTACATACCTTCTCCAGAACACAAATGTCATTCGGTTCCCCAATTCTGTAAGAGTTGGAAGAAATTCCTGTGGTTCTCTATAGGACCCCTCTGTGTCTCAACTGGGCCATGTGGTTGTAAGATTCTCCTCTGGAATTTTACAACCCCTCACCACAGGGAGCCTGGGTAGAGGGGAGGTAGGTTGGGGGGATGGTGCAAGGGGGGGGGTCAGCTGTCACTCCACTGTACTCAAAGTAGCCAAACGTGTGGCTTGTCCAGTATGCATTAAGGTCGCAATAGAAAACATGGGAGCCAAAACTAAAGGTATAATTTCTATCAGCTTCCAAATACACTGCTCCAAAAATAAAGGGAACACTAAAATAACACATCCTAGATCTAAGATGAATGAAATAATCTTATTAAATACTTTTTTCTTTACATAGTTGAATGTGCTCAGCAACAAAATCACTCCAAAAATAATCAATGAAATCCAATTTATCAACCCATGGAGGTCTGGATTTGGAGTCACGCTCAAAATTAAAGTGGAAAACCACACTACAGGCTGAGTCAACGCTTTTGTAATGTCCTTAAAACAAGTCAAAATGAGGCTCAGTAGTGTGTGCTTGGCCTTCACGTGCCTGTATGACCTCCCTACAGCGCCTGGGCATGGTCCTGATGAGGTGGCGGATGGTCTCCCTGAGGGATCTCTGCCCAGACCTGGACTAAAGCATCCGCTGTCTCTGGACAGTCTGTGGTGCAGCGTGGCGTTGGTGGATGGAGCGAGACATGATGTCCCAGATGTGCTCAATTGGATTCAGGTCTGGGGAACGGTGGAACAAATCCATTAGCATCAATGCCTTCCTCTTGCAGGAACTGCTGACACACTCCAGCCACATGAGGTCTAGCATTGTTCTTGCATTAGGAGGAACCCAGGGCAAACCACACCCAGCATATGGTCTCGCAAAGGGGTCTGAGGATCTCATCTCGGTACCTAATGGCAGTCAGGCTACCTCTGGCGAGCACATGGAGGGCTATGCGGCCCACCAAAGAAAATGCCACCCCACACCATGACTGACCCACCACCAAACCGGTCATGCTGGAGGATGTTGCAGGCAGCAGAACGTTTCTCCACGGCGTCTCCAGACTGTCACGTCTGTCACATGTGCTCCAGTGTGAACCTGCTTTCATCTGTGAAGAGCACAGGGGCACCAGTGGCGAATTTGCCAATCTTGGAGTGTTTTCTGGCAAATGCCAAACGTCCTGCACGGTGTTGGGCTGTAAGCACAACCCCCACCTGTGGACGTCGGGGCCTCATACCACCTCATGAAGTCTGTTTCTGACCATTTGAGCAGACACATGCACATTTGTGGCCTGCTGGAGGGTCATTTTAGCAGGGCTTTGGCAGTAAGCATCCTCCTGCTCCTCCTTGCGCCAAAGGCGGAGGTAGCGGTCCTGCTGCTGGGTTGTTGCCCCCTCCTGATGGCCTCCTCCACGTCTCCTGATGTACTGGCCTGTCTCCTGGGCCCAGCACCTCCATGCTCTGGACACTACGCTGACAGACACAGCAAACCTTCTTGCCACAGCTCGCATTGATGTGCCATCCTGGATGACCTGCACTACCTGAGCCACTTGTGTGGGTTGTAGACTCCGTCTCATGCTACCACTAGAGTGAAAGCACCGCCAGCATTCAAAAGTGACCAAAACATCAGCCAGGAAGCATAGGAACTAGAGAAGTGGTCTGTGGTTACCAACTGCAGAACCACTCCTTTATTGGGGTGTCTTGCTAATTGCCTATAATTTCCACCTGTTGTCTATTCCATTTGCACAACAGCATGTGACATTTATTGTCAATAAGTGTTGCTTCCTAAGTGGACAGTTTGATTTCACAGAAGTGTGATTGACTTGGAGTTACATTGTGTTGTTTAAGTGTTCCCTTTATTTTTTTGAGCAGTATATTTTTTACAATGGTGGGGGGAGTACCAAGACGGTGGCACGGTGGCTTCAACACAGCGCCCCTATCAGTCATCTAATGTATAGATAAATAATTGGTTCTGACCCTGCGTAGGTGGGTTATTTCTACTAGAATGATTCCAAAGGGCATTGGATGTTGAATCACTGAATGAGTAATGATGCATGGGGTTCTTAGCTGCTCTGCTATCATGAGCTTCATCTTTACAGAAATTCAGCAAAACATTAATGGAGAGAATTATTTTGGGCCAAACCATACACACCTTGTTGGAATCTATCACTCAAACAGTCTCTAGTGGTACTGGTGTTGGTTACCTGGTCCAGTCTCCAGTAGTACTGGTGTTGGTTACCTGGTCCAGTCTCTAGTGGTACTGGTGTTGGTTACCTGGTCCAGTCTCTAGTGGTACTGGTGTTGGTTACCTGGTCCAGTCTCCAGTAGTACTGGTGTTGGTTACCTGGTCCAGTCTCTAGTGGAACTGGTGTTGGTTACCTGGTCCAGTCTCCAGTAGTACTGGTGTTGGATACCTGGTCCAGTCTCTAGTGGTACTGATGTTGGTTACCTGGTCCAGTCTCCAGTAGTACTGGTATTGGTTACCTGGTCCAGTCTCTAGTGGTACTGGTGTTGGATACCTGGTCCAGTCTCTAGTGGTACTGGTGTTGGTTACCTGGTCCAGTCTCCAGTAGTACTGGTGTTGGTTACCTGGTCCAGTCTCTAGTGGTGCTGGTGTTGGTTACCTGGTCCAGTCTCCAGTAGTACTGGTGTTGGTTACCTGGTCCAGTCTCCAATAGTACTGGTGTTGGTTACCTGGTCCAGTCTCCAGTAGTACTGGTGTTGGTTACCTGGTCCAGTCTCCAATAGTACTGGTGTTGGTTACCTGGTCCAGTCTCTAGTGGTGCTGGTGTTGGTTACCTGGTCCAGTCTCTAGTGGTACTGGTGTTGGTTACCTGGTCCAGTCTCCAGTAGTACTGGTGTTGGTTACCTGGTCCAGTCTCTAGTGGTACTTGTGTTGGTTACCTGGTCCAGTCTCTAGTGGTACTGGTGTTGGTTACCTGGTCCAGTCTCCAGTAGTACTGGTATTGGTTACCTGGTCCAGTCTCTAGTGGTGCTGGTGTTGGATACCTGGTCCAGTCTCTAGTGGTACTGGTGTTGGTTACCTGGTCCAGTCTCCAGTAGTACTGGTGTTGGTTTTCTGGTCCAGTCTCTAGTGGTACTGGTGTTGGTTACCTGGTCCAGTCTCTAGTGGTACTGGTGTTGGTTACCTGGTCCAGTCTCCAGTAGTACTGGTGTTGGTTACCTGGTCCAGTCTCTAGTGGAACTGGTGTTGGTTACCTGGTCCAGTCTCCAGTAGTACTGGTGTTGGATACCTGGTCCAGTCTCTAGTGGTACTGGTGTTGGTTACCTGGTCCAGTCTCCAGTAGTACTGGTATTGGTTACCTGGTCCAGTCTCTAGTGGTACTGGTGTTGGATACCTGGTCCAGTCTCTAGTGGTACTGGTGTTGGTTACCTGGTCCAGTCTCCTGTAGTACTGGTGTTGGTTACCTGGTCCAGTCTCTAGTGGTACTGGTGTTGGTTACCTGGTCCAGTCTCTACTGGTACTGGTGTTGGTTACCTGGTCCAGTCTCTAGTGGTACTGGTGTTGGTTACCTGGTCCAGTCTCTAGTGGTGCTGGTGTTGGTTACCTGGTCCAGTCTCCAGTAGTACTGGTGTTGGTTACCTGGTCCAGTCTCCAGTAGTACTGGTATTGGTTACCTGGTCCAGTCTCCAGTAGTACTGGTGTTGGTTACCTGGTCCAGTCTCTAGTGGTGCTGGTATTGGTTACCTGGTCCAGTCTCCAGTAGTACTGGTGTTGGATACCTGGTCCAGTCTCTAGTGGTGCTGGTGTTGGTTACCTGGTCCAGTCTCTAGTAGTACTGGTGTTGGTTACCTGGTCCAGTCTCTAGTGGTACTTGTGTTGGTTACCTGGTCCAGTCTCTAGTGGTACTGGTGTTGGTTACCTGGTCCAGTCTCCAGTAGTACTGGTATTGGTTACCTGGTCCAGTCTCTAGTGGTGCTGGTGTTGGATACCTGGTCCAGTCTCTAGTGGTACTGGTGTTGGTTACCTGGTCCAGTCTCTAGTGGTACTGGTGTTGGTTACCTGGTCCAGTCTCCAGTAGTACTGGTGTTGGTTACCTGGTCCAGTCTCTAGTGGTACTGGTGTTGGTTACCTGGTCCAGTCTCCAGTAATACTGGTGTTGGTTACCTGGTCCAGTCTCTACTGGTACTGGTGTTGGATACCTGGTCCAGTCTCTAGTGGTACTGGTGTTGGTTACCTGGTCCAGTCTCCAGTAGTACTGGTGTTGGTTACCTGGTCCAGTCTCTACTGGTACTGGTGTTGGATACCTGGTCCAGTCTCCAGTAGTACTGGTGTTGGTTACCTGGTCCAGTCTCTAGTGGTGCTGGTGTTGGTTACCTGGTCCAGTCTCCAGTAGTACTGGTGTTGGTTACCTGGTCCAGTCTCTAGTGGTACTTGTGTTGGTTACCTGGTCCAGTCTCTAGTGGTGCTGGTGTTGGTTACCTGGTCCAGTCTCCAGTAGTACTGGTGTTGGTTACCTGGTCCAGTCTCCAGTAGTACTGGTGTTGGTTACCTGGTCCAGTCTCCAGTAGTACTGGTGTTGGTTACCTGGTCCAGTCTCCAGTAGTACTGGTGTTGGTTACCTGGTCCAGTCTCTAGTGGTACTTGTGTTGGTTACCTGGTCCAGTCTCTAGTGGTGCTGGTGTTGGTTACCTGGTCCAGTCTCCAGTAGTACTGGTGTTGGTTACCTGGTCCAGTCTCCAGTAGTACTGGTGTTGGTTACCTGGTCCAGTCTCTAGTGGTGCTGGTGTTGGTTACCTGGTCCAGTCTCTAGTGGTACTGGTGTTGGTTACCTGGTCCAGTCTCCAGTAGTACTGGTGTTGGTTACCTGGTCCAGTCTCTAGTGGTACTTGTGTTGGTTACCTGGTCCAGTCTCTAGTGGTACTGGTGTTGGTTACCTGGTCCAGTCTCCAGTAGTACTGGTGTTGGTTACCTGGTCCAGTCTCCAGTAGTACTGGTGTTGGTTACCTGGTCCAGTCTCTAGTGGTACTGGTGTTGGTTACCTGGTCCAGTCTCTACTGGTACTGGTGTTGGTTACCTGGTCCAGTCTCTAGTGGTGCTGGTGTTGGATACCTGGTCCAGTCTCTAGTGGTACTGGTGTTGGTTACCTGGTCCAGTCTCCAGTAGTACTGGTGTTGGTTACCTGGTCCAGTCTCTAGTGGTACTGGTGTTGGTTACCTGGTCCAGTCTCTAGTGGTACTGGTGTTGGTTACCTGGTCCAGTCTCCAGTAGTACTGGTGTTGGTTACCTGGTCCAGTCTCTAGTGGAACTGGTGTTGGTTACCTGGTCCAGTCTCCAGTAGTACTGGTGTTGGTTACCTGGTCCAGTCTCTAGTGGTACTGGTGTTGGTTACCTGGTCCAGTCTCCAGTAGTACTGGTGTTGGTTACCTGGTCCAGTCTCTAGTGGTACTTGTGTTGGTTACCTGGTCCAGTCTCTAGTGGTACTGGTGTTGGTTACCTGGTCCAGTCTCCAGTAGTACTGGTGTTGGTTACCTGGTCCAGTCTCCAGTAGTACTGGTGTTGGTTACCTGGTCCAGTCTCTAGTGGTACTGGTGTTGGTTACCTGGTCCAGTCTCTACTGGTACTGGTGTTGGTTACCTGGTCCAGTCTCTAGTGGTGCTGGTGTTGGATACCTGGTCCAGTCTCTAGTGGTACTGGTGTTGGTTACCTGGTCCAGTCTCCAGTAGTACTGGTGTTGGTTACCTGGTCCAGTCTCTAGTGGTACTGGTGTTGGTTACCTGGTCCAGTCTCTAGTGGTACTGGTGTTGGTTACCTGGTCCAGTCTCCAGTAGTACTGGTGTTGGTTACCTGGTCCAGTCTCTAGTGGAACTGGTGTTGGTTACCTGGTCCAGTCTCCAGTAGTACTGGTGTTGGATACCTGGTCCAGTCTCTAGTGGTACTGGTGTTGGTTACCTGGTCCAGTCTCCAGTAGTACTGGTATTGGTTACCTGGTCCAGTCTCTAGTGGTACTGGTATTGGTTACCTGGTCCAGTCTCTAGTGGTGCTGGTGTTGGATACCTGGTCCAGTCTCTACTGGTACTGGTGTTGGTTACCTGGTCCAGTCTCCAGTAGTACTGGTGTTGGTTACCTGGTCCAGTCTCTAGTGGTACTGGTGTTGGTTACCTGGTCCAGTCTCTAGTGGTACTGGTGTTGGTTACCTGGTCCAGTCTCCAGTAGTACTGGTGTTGGTTACCTGGTCCAGTCTCTAGTGGAACTGGTGTTGGTTACCTGGTCCAGTCTCCAGTAGTACTGGTGTTGGATACCTGGTCCAGTCTCTAGTGGTACTGATGTTGGTTACCTGGTCCAGTCTCCAGTAGTACTGGTATTGGTTACCTGGTCCAGTCTCTAGTGGTACTGGTGTTGGATACCTGGTCCAGTCTCTAGTGGTACTGGTGTTGGTTACCTGGTCCAGTCTCCAGTAGTACTGGTGTTGGTTACCTGGTCCAGTCTCTAGTGGTGCTGGTGTTGGTTACCTGGTCCAGTCTCCAGTAGTACCGGTGTTGGTTACCTGGTCCAGTCTCCAATAGTACTGGTGTTGGTTACCTGGTCCAGTCTCCAGTAGTACTGGTGTTGGTTACCTGGTCCAGTCTCCAATAGTACTGGTGTTGGTTACCTGGTCCAGTCTCTAGTGGTGCTGGTGTTGGTTACCTGGTCCAGTCTCTAGTGGTACTGGTGTTGGTTACCTGGTCCAGTCTCCAGTAGTACTGGTGTTGGTTACCTGGTCCAGTCTCTAGTGGTACTTGTGTTGGTTACCTGGTCCAGTCTCTAGTGGTACTGGTGTTGGTTACCTGGTCCAGTCTCCAGTAGTACTGGTATTGGTTACCTGGTCCAGTCTCTAGTGGTGCTGGTGTTGGATACCTGGTCCAGTCTCTAGTGGTACTGGTGTTGGTTACCTGGTCCAGTCTCCAGTAGTACTGGTGTTGGTTTTCTGGTCCAGTCTCTAGTGGTACTGGTGTTGGTTACCTGGTCCAGTCTCTAGTGGTACTGGTGTTGGTTACCTGGTCCAGTCTCCAGTAGTACTGGTGTTGGTTACCTGGTCCAGTCTCTAGTGGAACTGGTGTTGGTTACCTGGTCCAGTCTCCAGTAGTACTGGTGTTGGATACCTGGTCCAGTCTCTAGTGGTACTGGTGTTGGTTACCTGGTCCAGTCTCCAGTAGTACTGGTATTGGTTACCTGGTCCAGTCTCTAGTGGTACTGGTGTTGGATACCTGGTCCAGTCTCTAGTGGTACTGGTGTTGGTTACCTGGTCCAGTCTCCAGTAGTACTGGTGTTGGTTACCTGGTCCAGTCTCTAGTGGTACTGGTGTTGGTTACCTGGTCCAGTCTCTACTGGTACTGGTGTTGGTTACCTGGTCCAGTCTCTAGTGGTACTGGTGTTGGTTACCTGGTCCAGTCTCTAGTGGTGCTGGTGTTGGTTACCTGGTCCAGTCTCCAGTAGTACTGGTGTTGGTTACCTGGTCCAGTCTCCAGTAGTACTGGTATTGGTTACCTGGTCCAGTCTCCAGTAGTACTGGTGTTGGTTACCTGGTCCAGTCTCTAGTGGTGCTGGTATTGGTTACCTGGTCCAGTCTCCAGTAGTACTGGTGTTGGATACCTGGTCCAGTCTCTAGTGGTGCTGGTGTTGGTTACCTGGTCCAGTCTCTAGTAGTACTGGTGTTGGTTACCTGGTCCAGTCTCTAGTGGTACTTGTGTTGGTTACCTGGTCCAGTCTCTAGTGGTACTGGTGTTGGTTACCTGGTCCAGTCTCCAGTAGTACTGGTGTTGGTTACCTGGTCCAGTCTCTAGTGGTGCTGGTATTGGTTACCTGGTCCAGTCTCCAGTAGTACTGGTGTTGGATACCTGGTCCAGTCTCTAGTGGTGCTGGTGTTGGTTACCTGGTCCAGTCTCTAGTAGTACTGGTGTTGGTTACCTGGTCCAGTCTCTAGTGGTACTTGTGTTGGTTACCTGGTCCAGTCTCTAGTGGTACTGGTGTTGGTTACCTGGTCCAGTCTCCAGTAGTACTGGTATTGGTTACCTGGTCCAGTCTCTAGTGGTGCTGGTGTTGGATACCTGGTCCAGTCTCTAGTGGTACTGGTGTTGGTTTACCTGGTCCAGTCTCTAGTGGTACTGGTGTTGGTTACCTGGTCCAGTCTCCAGTAGTACTGGTGTTGGTTACCTGGTCCAGTCTCTAGTGGTACTGGTGTTGGTTACCTGGTCCAGTCTCCAGTAATACTGGTGTTGGTTACCTGGTCCAGTCTCTACTGGTACTGGTGTTGGATACCTGGTCCAGTCTCTAGTGGTACTGGTGTTGGTTACCTGGTCCAGTCTCCAGTAGTACTGGTGTTGGTTACCTGGTCCAGTCTCTACTGGTACTGGTGTTGGATACCTGGTCCAGTCTCCAGTAGTACTGGTGTTGGTTACCTGGTCCAGTCTCTAGTGGTGCTGGTGTTGGTTACCTGGTCCAGTCTCCAGTAGTACTGGTGTTGGTTACCTGGTCCAGTCTCTAGTGGTACTTGTGTTGGTTACCTGGTCCAGTCTCTAGTGGTGCTGGTGTTGGTTACCTGGTCCAGTCTCCAGTAGTACTGGTGTTGGTTACCTGGTCCAGTCTCCAGTAGTACTGGTGTTGGTTACCTGGTCCAGTCTCCAGTAGTACTGGTGTTGGTTACCTGGTCCAGTCTCCAGTAGTACTGGTGTTGGTTACCTGGTCCAGTCTCTAGTGGTACTTGTGTTGGTTACCTGGTCCAGTCTCTAGTGGTGCTGGTGTTGGTTACCTGGTCCAGTCTCCAGTAGTACTGGTGTTGGTTACCTGGTCCAGTCTCCAGTAGTACTGGTGTTGGTTACCTGGTCCAGTCTCTAGTGGTGCTGGTGTTGGTTACCTGGTCCAGTCTCTAGTGGTACTGGTGTTGGTTACCTGGTCCAGTCTCCAGTAGTACTGGTGTTGGTTACCTGGTCCAGTCTCTAGTGGTACTTGTGTTGGTTACCTGGTCCAGTCTCTAGTGGTACTGGTGTTGGT
This sequence comes from Salmo salar, assembly GCF_905237065.1. NCBI lineage: Eukaryota > Metazoa > Chordata > Actinopteri > Salmoniformes > Salmonidae > Salmo > Salmo salar. The sequence goes on from NW_025548320.1 coordinate 10,901, forward strand.
TACCTGGTCCAGTCTCCAGTAGTACTGGTGTTGGTTACCTGGTCCAGTCTCCAGTAGTACTGGTGTTGGTTACCTGGTCCAGTCTCTAGTGGTACTGGTGTTGGATTACCTGGTCCAGTCTCTACTGGTACTGGTGTTGGTTACCTGGTCCAGTCTCTAGTGGTGCTGGTGTTGGATACCGGGTCCAGTCTCTAGTGGTACTGGTGTTGGTTACCTGGTCCAGTCTCCAGTAGTACTGGTGTTGGTTACCTGGTCCAGTCTCTAGTGGTACTGGTGTTGGTTACCTGGTCCAGTCTCTAGTGGTACTGGTGTTGGTTACCTGGTCCAGTCTCCAGTAGTACTGGTGTTGGTTACCTGGTCCAGTCTCTAGTGGAACTGGTGTTGGTTACCTGGTCCAGTCTCCAGTAGTACTGGTGTTGGTTACCTGGTCCAGTCTCTAGTGGTACTGGTGTTGGTTACCTGGTCCAGTCTCCAGTAGTACTGGTGTTGGTTACCTGGTCCAGTCTCTAGTGGTACTTGTGTTGGTTACCTGGTCCAGTCTCTAGTGGTACTGGTGTTGGTTACCTGGTCCAGTCTCCAGTAGTACTGGTGTTGGTTACCTGGTCCAGTCTCCAGTAGTACTGGTGTTGGTTACCTGGTCCAGTCTCTAGTGGTACTGGTGTTGGTTACCTGGTCCAGTCTCTACTGGTACTGGTGTTGGTTACCTGGTCCAGTCTCTAGTGGTGCTGGTGTTGGATACCTGGTCCAGTCTCTAGTGGTACTGGTGTTGGTTACCTGGTCCAGTCTCCAGTAGTACTGGTGTTGGTTACCTGGTCCAGTCTCTAGTGGTACTGGTGTTGGTTACCTGGTCCAGTCTCTAGTGGTACTGGTGTTGGTTACCTGGTCCAGTCTCCAGTAGTACTGGTGTTGGTTACCTGGTCCAGTCTCTAGTGGAACTGGTGTTGGTTACCTGGTCCAGTCTCCAGTAGTACTGGTGTTGGATACCTGGTCCAGTCTCTAGTGGTACTGGTGTTGGTTACCTGGTCCAGTCTCCAGTAGTACTGGTATTGGTTACCTGGTCCAGTCTCTAGTGGTACTGGTATTGGTTACCTGGTCCAGTCTCTAGTGGTGCTGGTGTTGGATACCTGGTCCAGTCTCTACTGGTACTGGTGTTGGTTACCTGGTCCAGTCTCCAGTAGTACTGGTGTTGGTTACCTGGTCCAGTCTCTAGTGGTACTGGTGTTGGTTACCTGGTCCAGTCTCTAGTGGTACTGGTGTTGGTTACCTGGTCCAGTCTCCAGTAGTACTGGTGTTGGTTACCTGGTCCAGTCTCTAGTGGAACTGGTGTTGGTTACCTGGTCCAGTCTCCAGTAGTACTGGTGTTGGATACCTGGTCCAGTCTCTAGTGGTACTGATGTTGGTTACCTGGTCCAGTCTCCAGTAGTACTGGTATTGGTTACCTGGTCCAGTCTCTAGTGGTACTGGTGTTGGATACCTGGTCCAGTCTCTAGTGGTACTGGTGTTGGTTACCTGGTCCAGTCTCCAGTAGTACTGGTGTTGGTTACCTGGTCCAGTCTCTAGTGGTGCTGGTGTTGGTTACCTGGTCCAGTCTCCAGTAGTACTGGTGTTGGTTACCTGGTCCAGTCTCCAATAGTACTGGTGTTGGTTACCTGGTCCAGTCTCCAGTAGTACTGGTGTTGGTTACCTGGTCCAGTCTCCAATAGTACTGGTGTTGGTTACCTGGTCCAGTCTCTAGTGGTGCTGGTGTTGGTTACCTGGTCCAGTCTCTAGTGGTACTGGTGTTGGTTACCTGGTCCAGTCTCCAGTAGTACTGGTGTTGGTTACCTGGTCCAGTCTCTAGTGGTACTTGTGTTGGTTACCTGGTCCAGTCTCTAGTGGTACTGGTGTTGGTTACCTGGTCCAGTCTCCAGTAGTACTGGTATTGGTTACCTGGTCCAGTCTCTAGTGGTGCTGGTGTTGGATACCTGGTCCAGTCTCTAGTGGTACTGGTGTTGGTTACCTGGTCCAGTCTCCAGTAGTACTGGTGTTGGTTTTCTGGTCCAGTCTCTAGTGGTACTGGTGTTGGTTACCTGGTCCAGTCTCTAGTGGTACTGGTGTTGGTTACCTGGTCCAGTCTCCAGTAGTACTGGTGTTGGTTACCTGGTCCAGTCTCTAGTGGAACTGGTGTTGGTTACCTGGTCCAGTCTCCAGTAGTACTGGTGTTGGATACCTGGTCCAGTCTCTAGTGGTACTGGTGTTGGTTACCTGGTCCAGTCTCCAGTAGTACTGGTGATTGGGTTACCTGGTCCAGTCTCTAGTGGTACTGGTGTTGGATACCTGGTCCAGTCTCTAGTGGTACTGGTGTTGGTTACCTGGTCCAGTCTCCAGTAGTACTGGTGTTGGTTACCTGGTCCAGTCTCTAGTGGTACTGGTGTTGGTTACCTGGTCCAGTCTCTACTGGTACTGGTGTTGGTTACCTGGTCCAGTCTCTAGTGGTACTGGTGTTGGTTACCTGGTCCAGTCTCTAGTGGTGCTGGTGTTGGTTACCTGGTCCAGTCTCCAGTAGTACTGGTGTTGGTTACCTGGTCCAGTCTCCAGTAGTACTGGTATTGGTTACCTGGTCCAGTCTCCAGTAGTACTGGTGTTGGTTACCTGGTCCAGTCTCTAGTGGTGCTGGTATTGGTTACCTGGTCCAGTCTCCAGTAGTACTGGTGTTGGATACCTGGTCCAGTCTCTAGTGGTGCTGGTGTTGGTTACCTGGTCCAGTCTCTAGTAGTACTGGTGTTGGTTACCTGGTCCAGTCTCTAGTGGTACTTGTGTTGGTTACCTGGTCCAGTCTCTAGTGGTACTGGTGTTGGTTACCTGGTCCAGTCTCCAGTAGTACTGGTATTGGTTACCTGGTCCAGTCTCTAGTGGTGCTGGTGTTGGATACCTGGTCCAGTCTCTAGTGGTACTGGTGTTGGTTACCTGGTCCAGTCTCTAGTGGTACTGGTGTTGGTTACCTGGTCCAGTCTCCAGTAGTACTGGTGTTGGTTACCCTGGTCCAGTCTCTAGTGGTACTGGTGTTGGTTACCTGGTCCAGTCTCCAGTAATACTGGTGTTGGTTACCTGGTCCAGTCTCTACTGGTACTGGTGTTGGATACCTGGTCCAGTCTCTAGTGGTACTGGTGTTGGTTACCTGGTCCAGTCTCCAGTAGTACTGGTGTTGGTTACCTGGTCCAGTCTCTACTGGTACTGGTGTTGGATACCTGGTCCAGTCTCCAGTAGTACTGGTGTTGGTTACCTGGTCCAGTCTCTAGTGGTGCTGGTGTTGGTTACCTGGTCCAGTCTCCGGTAGTACTGGTGTTGGTTACCTGGTCCAGTCTCTAGTGGTACTTGTGTTGGTTACCTGGTCCAGTCTCTAGTGGTGCTGGTGTTGGTTACCTGGTCCAGTCTCCAGTAGTACTGGTGTTGGTTACCTGGTCCAGTCTCCAGTAGTACTGGTGTTGGTTACCTGGTCCAGTCTCCAGTAGTACTGGTGTTGGTTACCTGGTCCAGTCTCCAGTAGTACTGGTGTTGGTTACCTGGTCCAGTCTCTAGTGGTACTTGTGTTGGTTACCTGGTCCAGTCTCTAGTGGTGCTGGTGTTGGTTACCTGGTCCAGTCTCCAGTAGTACTGGTGTTGGTTACCTGGTCCAGTCTCCAGTAGTACTGGTGTTGGTTACCTGGTCCAGTCTCTAGTGGTGCTGGTGTTGGTTACCTGGTCCAGTCTCTAGTGGTACTGGTGTTGGTTACCTGGTCCAGTCTCCAGTAGTACTGGTGTTGGTTACCTGGTCCAGTCTCTAGTGGTACTTGTGTTGGTTACCTGGTCCAGTCTCTAGTGGTACTGGTGTTGGTTACCTGGTCCAGTCTCCAGTAGTACTGGTGTTGGTTACCTGGTCCAGTCTCCAGTAGTACTGGTGTTGGTTACCTGGTCCAGTCTCTAGTGGTACTGGTGTTGGTTACCTGGTCCAGTCTCTACTGGTACTGGTGTTGGTTACCTGGTCCAGTCTCTAGTGGTGCTGGTGTTGGATACCTGGTCCAGTCTCTAGTGGTACTGGTGTTGGTTACCTGGTCCAGTCTCCAGTAGTACTGGTGTTGGTTACCTGGTCCAGTCTCTAGTGGTACTGGTGTTGGTTACCTGGTCCAGTCTCTAGTGGTACTGGTGTTGGTTACCTGGTCCAGTCTCCAGTAGTACTGGTGTTGGTTACCTGGTCCAGTCTCTAGTGGAACTGGTGTTGGTTACCTGGTCCAGTCTCCAGTAGTACTGGTGTTGGTTACCTGGTCCAGTCTCTAGTGGTACTGGTGTTGGTTACCTGGTCCAGTCTCCAGTAGTACTGGTGTTGGTTACCTGGTCCAGTCTCTAGTGGTACTTGTGTTGGTTACCTGGTCCAGTCTCTAGTGGTACTGGTGTTGGTTACCTGGTCCAGTCTCCAGTAGTACTGGTGTTGGTTACCTGGTCCAGTCTCCAGTAGTACTGGTGTTGGTTACCTGGTCCAGTCTCTAGTGGTACTGGTGTTGGTTACCTGGTCCAGTCTCTACTGGTACTGGTGTTGGTTACCTGGTCCAGTCTCTAGTGGTGCTGGTGTTGGATACCTGGTCCAGTCTCTAGTGGTACTGGTGTTGGTTACCTGGTCCAGTCTCCAGTAGTACTGGTGTTGGTTACCTGGTCCAGTCTCTAGTGGTACTGGTGTTGGTTACCTGGTCCAGTCTCTAGTGGTACTGGTGTTGGTTACCTGGTCCAGTCTCCAGTAGTACTGGTGTTGGTTACCTGGTCCAGTCTCTAGTGGAACTGGTGTTGGTTACCTGGTCCAGTCTCCAGTAGTACTGGTGTTGGATACCTGGTCCAGTCTCTAGTGGTACTGGTGTTGGTTACCTGGTCCAGTCTCCAGTAGTACTGGTATTGGTTACCTGGTCCAGTCTCTAGTGGTACTGGTATTGGTTACCTGGTCCAGTCTCTAGTGGTGCTGGTGTTGGATACCTGGTCCAGTCTCTACTGGTACTGGTGTTGGTTACCTGGTCCAGTCTCTAGTGGTACTGGTATTGGTTACCTGGTCCAGTCTCTAGTGGTGCTGGTGTTGGATACCTGGTCCAGTCTCTACTGGTACTGGTGTTGGATACCTGGTCCAGTCTCTAGTGGTACTGGTGTTGGTTACCTGGTCCAGTCTCCAGTAATACTGGTGTTGGTTACCTGGTCCAGTCTCTACTGGTACTGGTGTTGGATACCTGGTCCAGTCTCTAGTGGTACTGGTGTTGGTTACCTGGTCCAGTCTCCAGTAGTACTGGTGTTGGTTACCTGGTCCAGTCTCTAGTGGTTCTGGTGTTGGTTACCTGGTCCAGTCTCTACTGGTACTTGTGTTGGTTACCTGGTCCAGTCTCTAGTGGTGCTGGTGTTGGTTACCTGGTCCAGTCTCCAGTAGTACTGGTGTTGGTTACCTGTTCCAGTCTCCAGTAGTACTGGTGTTGGTTACCTGGTCCAGTCTCTAGTGGTACTGGTGTTGGATACCTGGTCCAGTCTCTAGTGGTACTGGTGTTGGTTACCTGGTCCAGTCTCTAGTGGTACTGGTGTTGGATACCTGGTCCAGTCTCTAGTGGTACTGGTGTTGGTTACCTGGTCCAGTCTCCAGTAGTACTGGTATTGGTTACCTGGTCCAGTCTCTAGTGGTGCTGGTGTTGGATACCTGGTCCAGTCTCCAGTAGTACTGGTGTTGGATACCTGGTCCAGTCTCTAGTGGTGCTGGTGTTGGTTACCTGGTCCAGTCTCTAGTGGTACTGGTGTTGGTTACCTGGTCCAGTCTCTAGTGGTACTGGTGTTGGTTACCTGGTCCAGTCTCCAGTAATACTGGTGTTGGTTACCTGGTCCAGTCTCCAGTAGTACTGGTATTGGTTACCTGGTCCAGTCTCCAGTAGTACTGGTATTGGTTACCTGGTCCAGTCTCCAGTAGTACTGGTGTTGGTTACCTGGTCCAGTCTCTAGTGGTACTGGTGTTGGTTACCTGGTCCAGTCTCTAGTAGTACTGGTGTTGGTTACCTGGTCCAGTCTCCAGTAGTACTGGTGTTGGATACCTGGTCCAGTCTCCAGTAGTACTGGTGTTGGTTACCTGGTCCAGTCTCCAGTAGTACTGGTCTTGGTTACCTGGTCCAGTCTCCAATAGTACTGGTGTTGGTTACCTGGTCCAGTCTCTAGTGGTGCTGGTGTTGGTTACCTGGTCCAGTCTCCAGTAGTACTGGTGTTGGTTACCTGGTCCAGTCTCTAGTGGTACTGGTGTTGGTTACCTGGTCCAGTCTCCAGTAGTACTGGTGTTGGTTACCTGGTCCAGTCTCCAGTAGTACTGGTGTTGGTTACCTGGTCCAGTCTCCAGTAGTACTGGTGTTGGTTACCTGGTCCAGTCTCCAGTAGTACTGGTGTTGGTTACCTGGTCCAGTCTCTAGTGGTACTTGTGTTGGTTACCTGGTCCAGTCTCTAGTGGTGCTGGTGTTGGTTACCTGGTCCAGTCTCCAGTAGTACTGGTGTTGGTTACCTGGTCCAGTCTCCAGTAGTACTGGTGTTGGTTACCTGGTCCAGTCTCTAGTGGTGCTGGTGTTGGTTACCTGGTCCAGTCTCTAGTGGTACTGGTGTTGGTTACCTGGTCCAGTCTCCAGTAGTACTGGTGTTGGTTACCTGGTCCAGTCTCTAGTGGTACTTGTGTTGGTTACCTGGTCCAGTCTCTAGTGGTACTGGTGTTGGTTACCTGGTCCAGTCTCCAGTAGTACTGGTGTTGGTTACCTGGTCCAGTCTCCAGTAGTACTGGTGTTGGTTACCTGGTCCAGTCTCTAGTGGTACTGGTGTTGGTTACCTGGTCCAGTCTCTACTGGTACTGGTGTTGGTTACCTGGTCCAGTCTCTAGTGGTGCTGGTGTTGGATACCTGGTCCAGTCTCTAGTGGTACTGGTGTTGGTTACCTGGTCCAGTCTCCAGTAGTACTGGTGTTGGTTACCTGGTCCAGTCTCTAGTGGTACTGGTGTTGGTTACCTGGTCCAGTCTCTAGTGGTACTGGTGTTGGTTACCTGGTCCAGTCTCCAGTAGTACTGGTGTTGGTTACCTGGTCCAGTCTCTAGTGGAACTGGTGTTGGTTACCTGGTCCAGTCTCCAGTAGTACTGGTGTTGGTTACCTGGTCCAGTCTCTAGTGGTACTGGTGTTGGTTACCTGGTCCAGTCTCCAGTAGTACTGGTGTTGGTTACCTGGTCCAGTCTCTAGTGGTACTTGTGTTGGTTACCTGGTCCAGTCTCTAGTGGTACTGGTGTTGGTTACCTGGTCCAGTCTCCAGTAGTACTGGTGTTGGTTACCTGGTCCAGTCTCCAGTAGTACTGGTGTTGGTTACCTGGTCCAGTCTCTAGTGGTACTGGTGTTGGTTACCTGGTCCAGTCTCTACTGGTACTGGTGTTGGTTACCTGGTCCAGTCTCTAGTGGTGCTGGTGTTGGATACCTGGTCCAGTCTCTAGTGGTACTGGTGTTGGTTACCTGGTCCAGTCTCCAGTAGTACTGGTGTTGGTTACCTGGTCCAGTCTCTAGTGGTACTGGTGTTGGTTACCTGGTCCAGTCTCTAGTGGTACTGGTGTTGGTTACCTGGTCCAGTCTCCAGTAGTACTGGTGTTGGTTACCTGGTCCAGTCTCTAGTGGAACTGGTGTTGGTTACCTGGTCCAGTCTCCAGTAGTACTGGTGTTGGATACCTGGTCCAGTCTCTAGTGGTACTGGTGTTGGTTACCTGGTCCAGTCTCCAGTAGTACTGGTATTGGTTACCTGGTCCAGTCTCTAGTGGTACTGGTATTGGTTACCTGGTCCAGTCTCTAGTGGTGCTGGTGTTGGATACCTGGTCCAGTCTCTACTGGTACTGGTGTTGGTTACCTGGTCCAGTCTCTAGTGGTACTGGTATTGGTTACCTGGTCCAGTCTCTAGTGGTGCTGGTGTTGGATACCTGGTCCAGTCTCTACTGGTACTGGTGTTGGATACCTGGTCCAGTCTCTAGTGGTACTGGTGTTGGTTACCTGGTCCAGTCTCCAGTAATACTGGTGTTGGTTACCTGGTCCAGTCTCTACTGGTACTGGTGTTGGATACCTGGTCCAGTCTCTAGTGGTACTGGTGTTGGTTACCTGGTCCAGTCTCCAGTAGTACTGGTGTTGGTTACCTGGTCCAGTCTCTAGTGGTTCTGGTGTTGGTTACCTGGTCCAGTCTCTACTGGTACTTGTGTTGGTTACCTGGTCCAGTCTCTAGTGGTGCTGGTGTTGGTTACCTGGTCCAGTCTCCAGTAGTACTGGTGTTGGTTACCTGTTCCAGTCTCCAGTAGTACTGGTGTTGGTTACCTGGTCCAGTCTCTAGTGGTACTGGTGTTGGATACCTGGTCCAGTCTCTAGTGGTACTGGTGTTGGTTACCTGGTCCAGTCTCTAGTGGTACTGGTGTTGGATACCTGGTCCAGTCTCTAGTGGTACTGGTGTTGGTTACCTGGTCCAGTCTCCAGTAGTACTGGTATTGGTTACCTGGTCCAGTCTCTAGTGGTGCTGGTGTTGGATACCTGGTCCAGTCTCCAGTAGTACTGGTGTTGGATACCTGGTCCAGTCTCTAGTGGTGCTGGTGTTGGTTACCTGGTCCAGTCTCTAGTGGTACTGGTGTTGGTTACCTGGTCCAGTCTCTAGTGGTACTGGTGTTGGTTACCTGGTCCAGTCTCCAGTAATACTGGTGTTGGTTACCTGGTCCAGTCTCCAGTAGTACTGGTATTGGTTACCTGGTCCAGTCTCCAGTAGTACTGGTATTGGTTACCTGGTCCAGTCTCCCAGTAGTACTGGTGTTGGTTACCTGGTCCAGTCTCTAGTGGTACTGGTGTTGGTTACCTGGTCCAGTCTCTAGTAGTACTGGTGTTGGTTACCTGGTCCAGTCTCCAGTAGTACTGGTGTTGGATACCTGGTCCAGTCTCCAGTAGTACTGGTGTTGGTTACCTGGTCCAGTCTCCAGTAGTACTGGTCTTGGTTACCTGGTCCAGTCTCCAATAGTACTGGTGTTGGTTACCTGGTCCAGTCTCTAGTGGTGCTGGTGTTGGTTACCTGGTCCAGTCTCCAGTAGTACTGGTGTTGGTTACCTGGTCCAGTCTCTAGTGGTACTGGTGTTGGTTACCTGGTCCAGTCTCAGTAGTACTGGTGTTGGTTACCTGGTCCAGTCTCCAGTAGTACTGGTGTTGGTTACCTGGTCCAGTCTCCAGTAGTACTGGTATTGGTTACCTGGTCCAGTCTCCAGTAGTACTGGTGTTGGTTACCTGGTCCAGTCTCTAGTGGTACTGGTGTTGGTTACCTGGTCCAGTCTCTACTGGTACTGGTATTGGATACCTGGTCCAGTCTCTAGTGGTAATTCTGGTGTTGGTTACCTGGTCCAGTCTCTAGTGGTACTGGTGTTGGTTACCTGGTCCAGTCTCCAGTAATACTGGTGTTGGTTACCTGGTCCAGTCTCTAGTGGTACTGGTGTTGGTTACCTGGGTCCAGTCTCCAGTAGTACTAGTGTTGAGTTACCTGGTCAGCTCTAGTGGTACTGGTGTTGGTTACCTGGTCCAGTCTCCAGTAGTACTGGTGTTGGTTACCTGGTCCAGTCTCCGGTAGTACTGGTGTTGGTTACCTGGTCCAGTCTCTAGTAGTACTGGTGTTGGTTACCTGGTCCAGTCTCCAGTAGTACTGGTGTTGGTACATGTCCAGTCTCCAGTAGTACTGGTGTTGGTTACCTGGTCCAGT
>NW_025548321.1:0-28083 GCF_905237065.1 Salmo salar
AGGGGAGACAGTGTGGTCAGTGGAGAAGGCACCGTGGCCTGTGACCATACCTGGTTGGTTTTCCAATCCGTCAATGGGAGTAACCGATCCATCAAGTCTGCTCCAAGTAGCAGGGGTACAGTTTCGAGGCTGGTAACATACACAGGGTGAACGAGCGATACGCCCTGGAAGTGTAGTTTCAGCATGACTCTCAATGTGAGAGACGAGGTAGTCTGAGTGACCCCTCGAAGTTTAGTGTCGCATCGTTCCACTTTTAACCAACGTTTAGTTGGCTTCAAAGCCCTTTTGAGATCATCAAACAATGTTTGAGAGATGAGTGATATTGTCGCACCCGAATCAATTAGCGCATGACAAGCTAAGCAGTCCTCCAGGACTGTTTCCAGGTATGGCCGTTTAGATTCATGGTTAGTGGACATATTCCCCACAAAGTGGAGTGGTCGTTCGCAACGACGTGATGTGCCATTTCTGTTCAAGATGGAAGCAGATTGACTTTTCCGATTTTGAGTGGGCTTGGCTTTAACGAAGCGTGTGACCTTTTTCTTCGCAACTTTTGTATCAGAGTCTATAGACAGAGCCCGGGGGCTTGTTTCTTGATCAAGCCGGCCCTGGATAGGGTCTTGAATGAGAGCGGGAGAAATTTGAACTTTAACGTCCATGCTATGGGTGTTAATTCCTGCAGACCTGGTGTCCGGTAATTCCCCGTCTAGTCCTTGTGACTTATCTTTTACCCTTTTCTCAAATTGTTCTCGCTTAAGTTCTTCCCGTAGTGGGACTTCTGGAGAACATTGGTCTACGTTTTGATCGTCCTTCAACCCTTTGTTACCCTTGTGCTCTGACACTTTTTGTGGGTTGGGTGCCGGAACGTAGCGAACGGGTCGATTGTAGCGGTAGTCATGTTGATGGCTACGTACTTTACAGTTATTTCGACCGCGGAGGTTATTGGAATCATGGTTTCGTGGCAGAAACTGTCGTTGTGCATCATCTCTCGACGCTCCAATACCTGATAATGTACCCTCTAACTGGAGTGAGTGCTCCTTTTCAAACTTCAAAACCGAGTGGTCAGGGCTCTTAGCGTTGTGAACTTTTGATGCCTCAAAAGCTGTGCTTGCAAGCTCTCTGAGTTGTAAGATAGGCAAGCCAACGTGGGCTGCAGGGCCCAAGTAGGTAATGAAGGTGGGATACATGTTTGACAGAAACATTTGTTTGAATGGTAACAGCTCTTCCATTCCTGTTTCAGTGAGTAGGCCAAAGTAAGCTGAACGAAGCCTATGATAGTAAGCTTGTGGGTGTTCGTTCCGAGCTTGTTTGACGGTGTTAGCCAGTGAGCTATCGTGTTTGCGAGTCACAGAACCACTGAATTCTAATTTCAAAGCTGTGGCAAGTTTAGCGTAGTCATTTAGCACGTGTTGCTGTTGTAGGCGAATGAACCTCGTCACGTGTCTATTCGACGTTCGCTTCAACAGGTAAACCCTGTCAGAACCCGTAGCGTTTGGTTAGCCATCCAACGCGTCCTCTATGTCAGCTAGGAACGTCTCAGTATCGTTTGGCTGACCTGGAACGGGGTCAAAGGTGGGGAAATTCTTGACGAGTTTGTCAAGGTATTCCGCGCCAAGCAGGTGGAGAGGGTTGGCTTCATCCTGTGGAGAAATTGGGGCCGAAAGGCCAAGGGAAGAAGCCAAGCCTTGTTGTTGTTGGCCAAGAGGCTCCATATTACTCAGTGCCGAAGGGCCAAGAGGAGAAGACTGAGGGACACATGAAGGAGGCAAGGTCTGAAACCTATTGTCTTCACTCCTGTGAGTACAGTGCTCCGGTTGCTTGGATGGGTAGTCGCGCTGTAGAGCGTGACCATTCTGGATTTCCTCCAGATGGTACCTAAGGGTGGAATTCTGCTGCATTGCAGAGTCCACTTGAGCGCTTAGAGTACTGATTTTGGACACGTGAGAGTCACACCTGCTCCTTTCGGTCTCAAACTTATCTGTCATGGTTTGCAGATAGAAGTCTTGAGTACGGAGCGAGAGATTCAGTGATGAGATTTCCTCTGCTTGCTTAGAAATCAATATTTCCATCCTCATCACCTGAATTCTCTCATCATTCATTTGGTCAGCGACTTCAATAAGTTCTGCTGATTTATCATCCAACTTTGTCACTGTGTTCATTAACTGATCGTCTTTGGTCTGCAGCGCTTTGAGGAGAACCGTGTTATTTTGAATAACATTCAACAAAACAGCATGCATGTTGTCAAGTTGAGAGCTCCTTTTTGTAGATTACTCTTCAGATTTATCTAGTTTGGCGTGGACATCATCGTATTTAGTTTTGGCTAAATCGAGTTGTTCCTGTAGCATATGATTTTGTTCCTGTAGAAAACGATTTTGTTGAAGAGCTTGTGCTTGTTCATCGTCATACGTTTTTGCAATTACATTTAATTGTTCAGTTCTCGAACGCAGTTCCATAGCTAGCAGAATTTTTCCCTTGTCTGCATTTGTCATTGGTTTCCCGGTTCTCTCCACCTGTCCCTTTATGTCTACCGTTACCTGCTCGTGCTTCAGCTGTGCACTGCGGTATTGGACAGATGCCAATCTCGGATGGCAAGACATCAGAGCTAGACTGGAGAGAACTTTTACGAGGCCTGCGCCCGATGGTTGATTTTGGAAAACATTGTTGTCTGCTTTTCCACTAATGGCATAATTAGGGTTGCTATCGCTGCTGAGGTCAGAGATCAATCCATTTACGGGTGGAGGTTCACTAATTAGCGGGCGAGTGGGGACCACCCCCTCTGATAGCTTGCACATTATTAGAACATTTGAAAGGAAAAAATGTTTTTCCTAATTTTCCAAAATTTGGTTTTTGAATGTGGGGAGCTGCAAAGACGATTTTAATCTATTTATAGACGTTAATGAACCATCAGTACTGTACAGTACTGTGGAAGTTGGACGTGAATGAATTTGCAAAAGCAAATTGAATTAATCAATGCCAATGATTAGTCCTACCTGGGTAGGCTATCTGGGTATTAAACTTGAATTACCTGAGAGGTTGCTTCATCCAGGTTAATATGCAAAGTTTAAGTTGTCTCATTTAATTGGAAGAACCTAGAAAGGTATGTTCGACAATTTAACTTACTAAATTGAATGAGACGATAATCCATACAATCTCCATTGATTGGATATCATAAGTGTAAACCGTAGGTCAAATGTTGGGACCCTTCACCACTAGGGTACGCTCCTCCCTGGGGCTGAAGCCACATGGGATTCACTCCCGTCAGTAATGGGTTTTACTGAATGTGCTTTGCTAAAGCAGATTTTACTGATTCATCTATTTATGATATATCAAACCTGTATAGGCTATCTGGGAATTAACTTTGAATTACCTGAGAGGTTGCTTCATCAAGGTTAATATGCAAAGTTTAAGTTGTCTCATTTAATTGGAAGAACCTAGAAAGGTATGTTCGACAATTTAACTAAATAAATTGAATGAGGCAATGATACCCAAGCAATTCAGATTGCGGGGTTATCATAACAGTAATGTAGTTTAAATGTTTAGGGTACATTCACCACTATACTTTCCCTTAACCTCTATGGGCTAGGCGGGACGAATTCGTCCCACCTACGTAACAGCCACTTGAAGCCTGTGGCGCGATTTTCAAAACCTTAAAAATCCTATTACTTCAATTTCTCAAACATATTACTATTTTACAGCTATTTAAAGACATGACTCTCGTTAATCTAACCACACTGTCCGATTTCAAAAAGGCTTTACAACGAAAGCAAAACATTAGATTATGTCAGCAGAGTACCAAGCCAGAAATAATCAGACACCCATTTTTCAAGCTAGCATATAATGTCACAAAAACCCAGAAGACAGCTAAATGCAGCACTCACCTTTGATGATCTTCATCAGATGACAACCCTAGGACATTATGTTATACAATACATGCATGTTTTGTTCAATCAAGTTCATATTTATATCAAAAACCAGCTTTTTACATTAGCATGTGACGTTCAGAACTAGCATACCCCCGCAAACTTCCGGGAATTCGCTAACATTTTACTAAATTACTCACGATAAACGTTCACAAAAAGCATAACAATTATTTTAAGAATTATAGATACAGAACTCCTCTATGCACTCGATATGTCCGATTTTAAAATAGCTTTTTGGTGAAAGCACATTTTGCAATATTCTAAGTACATAGCCCAGGCATCACGGGCTAGCTATTTAGACACCCGGCAAGTTTAGCACTCACCAATATCAGCTTTACTATTATAAAAGTTTGATTACCTTTTGTTGTCTTCGTCAGAATGCACTCCCAGGACTGCTACTTCAATAACAAATGTTGGTTTGGTCCAAAATAATCCATCATTATATCCGAATAGCGGCGTTTTGTTCGTGCGTCCCAGACACTATCTGAAATGGTAAATCAGGGTCGCGCGCATGGCGCAATTCGTGACAAAAAAAATCTAAATATTCCATTACCGTACTTCGAAGCATGTCAACCGCTGTTTAAAATCCATTTTTATGCAATTTTTCTCGTAGAAAAGCGATAATATTCCGACCGGGAATGTCCATTTAGCTAAACTGAGGAAAGTAAACAAAGCTTTCGGTCGACGCGGGCACGAGCCTGAGTCTCACAGTACTGTAACCAGCCATTACCCAAACGCTACTTTTTTTTCAGCCAGAGCCTGCAAAGCCACGATTCAGCTTTTTGCCGCCTTCTGAGACCCTATGGCAGCCGTAGGAAGTGTCACGGGACAGCTAAGATCCTCACTCTTCAATAAACAGAGACAAGAAGAACGACACCTTGTCAGACAGGCCACTTCCTGCCTGAAACCTTGTCAGGTTTTTGCCTGCCAAATGAGTTCTGTTATACTCACAGACACCATTCAAACAGTTTTAGAAACTTTAGGGTGTTTTCTATCCATGTGTAATAAGTATATGCATATTCTAGTTACTGGGTAGGAGTGGTAACCAGATTAAATCGGGTACGTTTTTTATCCAGCCGTGTCAATACTGCCCCCTATCCTAAACAGGTTTTAAGGCCGAAGCCACATGGGATTCACTCCCGTCAGTAATGGGTTTTACTGAATGTGCTTTGCTAAAGCAGATTTTACTGATTAATCTATTTATGATATATCAAACCTGTATAGGCTATCTGGGAATTAACTTTGAATTACCTGAGAGGTTGCTTCATCAAGGTTAATATGCAAAGTTTAAGTTGTCTCATTTAATTGGAAGAACCTAGAAAGGTATGTTCGACAATTTAACTAAATAAATTGAATGAGAATGATACCCAAGCAATTCAGATTGCGGGGTTATCATAACAGTAATGTAGTTTAAATGTTTAGGGTACATTCACCACTATACTTTCCCTTAAGGCCGAAGCCACATGGATTCACTCCCGTCAGTAATGGGTTTTACTGAATGTGCTTTGCAAAAGCAGATTTTACTGATTAATCTATTTATGATAAATCAAACCCGTATAGGCTATCTGGGAATTAACTTTCAATTAACCTGAGAGCATAAGTTAAGTTTGGAAAAAGTTAATCATGTCTCATTGTAGACGCCCAATCAATTTTGGATATTATTTAAAAGATCCACTTGAAAAGGTAAATCTGGCAATTTCACTTGTTAGTTAAATTGAATGAGACGTCATATCCAGTCAATTGCGATTGTCTGGATATCTTACCGTGATCCACGTTTGGATTTCCCCTAGAGATGTACTGGCAATTCTTCACCACCAGGGAATAGAATGCTGAAATGAAACGTAAGTACAAAGGTCGGGACTTCCGTCGCGCTAGCGGAGGAATTTTAAACGTGGTACGGAGAGGGTAAAATGTTCCCTCTGTTAGCTTGCAGTAATGCTAAGCTCTTCCTAACTTTGTTCAGGAGTATCACTTCCAAGCACCAAAATAGGGTCCTCTCACAATGGAAAGGGTGGGTTTTCTAGTGACGTCTCACCTTAACCCCATTCAGCATATTCTGCTAGCGTTTATGCTGACCGGAGCGACACGGTACTTAAATACAGATACGCATACGGTCTGCCCACACTGTCTTAGTGCGGTAGGCAAATTATTCGGCTCGGTTACCGGACAGTTAACTTCTAATTTCTAACCTTACTCTAGAAGTTAATATTGACCGACAGAAATAGTACCGTTTGGCCTAACGGACTAAATCTGGAATTTATCCCTCACTGCTATCGACATAACACCGGAGCCACTCTAAATAGCTTCTCCCAATGGAAAATACACAATCACTTTGTATAGATAGCAGGCTGTTTGTACAATTCTGTTCGCACAATTGATATATAGAATTTCACAGCAAAGTCCAATTCTATCTTAGATTCCTCGCACGGGGGCTCCATATATGTCGTGTCTTTGGGATACCATTAAACTGAAGACATGTTTATCAATTAACTCCCTGTAATTATTATCACGCGATCCAACTGATTCATCGTTTAATTGTAATTAACTAGGAGATCGGGGCACCAAGGAAAATATTCAGATTACAAAGTTATAATTTTCCTAATATAACTTTCCTATATTATAACATTATATATTATATTCTATTATAGTATAGGCCGATTACCTTCTGGTTTAAATGGTGTATTTTACCTCGCGTCCAGTCTCATTCCAAACGTCGTAAATTGTTGTATCTGCACGAACCCAGTCTTTACTAAAATCATCCATACATCAATTGTCTTAAAATCATTTATTTACTAAACTAAGTAATTCACAGAAAGTATACAAACAGTAATTATCATCACAAAGAATTGGTAGAGTAATGTGCCCTAGTGGTCTAAACAGGCCTGGCTGGTGTCCTGTAGAACAATGGGTCATAAAAAGTCAGCTGAGGATGCACACCTACAGAGTTCATTAATATTAACAATTGATATGCTAATCCTTTTGCACATGAACGCTCACTCATTTGGGAACAATTGCAATCAATACATATTTACGCTCAGTGTGTCGTCGGGGTCCTTGTTGAAGAGTCGTTCTGTTGGAGAGCTCTCTCTCTCTCTCTCTCTCTCTCTCTCTCTCTCTCGGTTAGAATGGATCTTTCAAAGCGACATTCATTAATGTCGTTATAGAATTGATGTTTAGTTGGTCTTCGCGTTCAATTATCCTGTTAGGGCTAGGGGGCAGTATTGACACGGCTGGATAAAAAACATACCCGATTTAATCTGGTTACCACTCCTACCCAGTAACTAGAATATGCATATACTTATTACATATGGATAGAAAACACCCTAAAGTTTCTAAAACTGTTTGAATGGTGTCTGTGAGTATAACAGAACTCAAATGGCAGGTCAAAACCTGAGAGATTCCTTTACAGGAAGTGGCCTGTCTGACCATTTCTGGAACTTCTTTGCCATCTCTATCTTTTACTAAGGATCTCTGCTCTAACGTGACACTTCCTACGTCGTCCATAGGCGCTCAGAGCCCGGGAAAAAGCTGAATGTCGTCATCCCAGCCCCAGGCTGAAACACATTATCGCCTTTCTCAAGTGGCCGATCAAGGGACTCTGGGCTTAGGCGCGTGACCTGGCCGCCCCGTCTTTGTGATTTTTTCCTCTGTTTGCCGAAAAGGAGATTCCCGGTCGGAATATTATCGCTTTTCTACGAGAAAAATGGCATAAAAATTGATTTTAAACAGCGGTTGACATGCTTCGAAGTACGGTAATGGAATATTTAGATTTTTTTTGTCACGAATTGCGTCATGCGCGCGACCCTTCTTTACCATTTCGGATAGTGTCTGGAACGCACGAACAAAACGCCGCTATTCGGATATAACGATGGATTATTTTGGACCAAACTGTTTGACCAAAATGTTAGCGAATTCCCCGTGATGCCTGGGCTATGTACTTAGAATATTGCAAAATGTGCTTTCACCAAAAAGCTATTTTAAAATCAGACATATCGAGTGCATAGAGGAGTTCTGTATCTATAATTCTTAAAATAATTGTTATGCTTTTTGTGAACGTTTATCGTGAGTAATTTAGTAAAATGTTAGCGAATTCCCCGGAAGTTTGCGGGGGCTATGCTAGTTCTGAACGTCACATGCTAATGTAAAAGCTGGTTTTTGATATAAATATGAACTTGATTGAACAAAACATGCATGTATTGTATAACATAATGTCCTAGGGTTGTCATCTGATGAAGATCATCAAAGGTTAGTGCTGCATTTAGCTGTCTTCTGGGTTTTTGTGAAATTATATGCTAGATTGAAAAATGGGTGTCTGATTATTTCTGGCTTGGTACTCTGCTGACATAATCTAATGTTTTGCTTTCGTTGTAAAGCCTTTTGAAATCGGACAGTGTGGTTAGATTAACGAGAGTCTTGTCTTTAAATAGCTGTAAAATAGTAATATGTTTGAGAAATTGAAGTAATAGGATTTTTAAGGTTTTGAAAATCGCGCCACAGGCTTCAAGTGGCTGTTACATAGGTGGGACGAATTCGTCCCGCCTAGCCCAGAGAGGTTATATAATTTCTAGCTGCAGACTATTAATTAATATCAAATACTTATACTGACTTATTCTGTCAGTATCAATAGTCTAAAAGTTAACCACGTGGTATAGTTCACTTTCAGTAGAGTACTTGGATGGTCAAACCTATTGGCCAACTCGCAATGGAGTGGAGGCCGGGTCTGAAGAAAGTAGATCAGGGTATAGTTTTATAGTGAACATGTCACATGACGCCTGGTCCTGTCTGTGTCCCTGGGGGCGTGCCGATGACTGAGTTAAGCTTGGTACAGAAATACAATTCTATCACATTAACATCAGTACATAGCATCTCAATGTATTACAAATAGCTTTATCCTTATTAATACATTCTATACAACCATGTGGATGCAAGTCTCAAGGCTGAGGCTATTATATAAACCGTTTTATGGTAATATGGCTATATTGTCTCTTCTGAGTATCACAAAATTGTACCAAGCGGACCAGTTCGTAGCTGGATTCTTCACCAATCTTCCATACCTTCTCCAGAACACAAATGTCATTCGGTTCCCCAATTCTGTGAGTTGGAAGAAATTCCTGTGTCTCTCTATGGGACCCCTCTGTGTCTCAACTGGGCCATGTGGTTGTAAGATTCTCCTCTGGAATTTTACAACCCCCTCACACAGGGCCTGGGTGGGGGGAGGTAGGTTGGGGGATGGTGCAAGGGGGGAGGGGGTCAACTGTCCTCCCTGTACTCAAAGTGGCCAACGTCATGACATCAGTATACATTAAGGTGTCTGTAATAGAAAACATGGGGCAAAACTAAGGTATAATTTCTATCAGCTTCCAAATACACTGCTCCAAAAAATAAAGGGAACACTAAAATAACACATCCTAGATCTGAATGAATGAAATAATCTTATTAAATACTTTTTTCTTTACATAGTTGAATGTGCTGACAACAAAATCACTCAAAAATAATCAATGGAAATCCAATTTATCAACCCATGGAGGTCTGGATTTGGAGTCACACTCAAAATTAAAGTGGAAAACCACACTACAGGCTGATCCAACTTTGATGTAATGTCCTTAAAACAAGTCAAAATGAGGCTCAGTAGTGTGTGTGGCCTCCACGTGCCTGTATGACCTCCCTACAACGCCTGGGCATGGTCCTGATGAGGTGGCGGATGGTCTCCTGAGGGATCTCTGCCCAGACCTGGACTAAAGCATCCGCCAACTCCTGGACAGTCTGTGGTGCAACGTGGCGTTGGTGGATGGAGCGAGACATGATGTCCCAGATGTGCTCAATTGGATTCAGGTCTGGGGAACGGGTGGGCCAGTCCATAGCATCAATGCCTTCCTCTTGCAGGAACTGCTGACACACTCCAGCCACATGAGGTCTAGCATTGTCTTGCATTAGGAGGAACCCAGGGCCAACCACACCAGCATATGGTCTCACAAGGGGTCTGAGGATCTCATCTCGGTACCTAATGGCAGTCAGGCTACCTCTGGCGAGCACATGGAGGGCTGTGCGGCCCACCAAAGAAATGCCACCCCACACCATGACTGACCCACCACCAAACCGGTCATGCTGGAGGATGTTGCAGGCAGCAGAACGTTCTCCACGGCGTCTCCAGACTGTCACGTCTGTCACATGTGCTCAGTGTGAACCTGCTTTCATCTGTGAAGAGCACAGGGCACCAGTGGCGAATTTGCCAATCTTGGTGTTTTCTGGCAAATGCCAAACGTCCTGCACGGTGTTGGGCTGTAAGCACAACCCCCACCTGTGGACGTCGGGCCCTCATACCACCCTCATGAAGTCTGTTTCTGACCATTTGAGCAGACACATGCACATTTGTGGCCTGCTGGAGGTCATTTTGCAGGGCTTTGGCAGTGCTCCTCCTGCTCCTCCTTGCGCAAAGGCGGAGGTAGCGGTCCTGCTGCTGGGTTGTTGCCCTCCTATGGCCTCCTCCACGTCTCCTGATGTACTGGCCTGTCTCCTGGTAGCACCTCCATGCTCTGGACACTACGCTGACAGACACAGCAAACCTTCTTGCCACAGCTCGCATTGATGTGCCATCCTGGATGACCTGCACTACCTGAGCCACTTGTGTGGGTTGTAGACTCCGTCTCATGCTACCACTAGAGTGAAAGCACCGCCAGCATTCAAAAGTGACCAAAACATCAGCCAGGAAGCATAGGAACTGAGAAGTGGTCTGTGGTTACCAACTGCAGAACCACTCCTTTATTGGGGGTGTCTTGCTAATTGCCTATAATTTCCACCTGTTGTCTATTCCATTTGCACAACAGCATGTGACATTTATTGTCAATAAGTGTTGCTTCCTAAGTGGACAGTTTGATTTCACAGAAGTGTGATTGACTTGGAGTTACATTGTGTTGTTTAAGTGTTCCCTTTATTTTTTTGAGCAGTATATTTTTTACAATGGTGGGGGGAGTACCAAGACGGTGGCACGGTGGCTTCAACACAGCGCCCCCTATCAGTCATCTAATGTATAGATAAATAATTGGTTCTGACCCTGCGTAGGTGGGTTATTTCTACTAGAATGATTCCAAAGGGCATTGGATGTTGAATCACTGAATGAGTAATGATGCATGGGGTTCTTAGCTGCTCTGCTATCATGAGCTTCATCTTTACAGAAATTCAGCAAAACATTAATGGAGAGAATTATTTTGGGCCAACCATACACACCTTGTTGGAATCTATCACTCAAACAGTCTCTAGTGGTACTGGTGTTGGTTACCTGGTCCAGTCTCCAGTAGTACTGGTGTTGGTTACCTGGTCCAGTCTCTAGTGGTACTGGTGTTGGTTACCTGGTCCAGTCTCTAGTGGTACTGGTGTTGGTTACCTGGTCCAGTCTCCAGTAGTACTGGTGTTGGTTACCTGGTCCAGTCTCTAGTGGAACTGGTGTTGGTTACCTGGTCCAGTCTCCAGTAGTACTGGTGTTGGATACCTGGTCCAGTCTCTAGTGGTACTGATGTTGGTTACCTGGTCCAGTTCAGTAGTACTGGTTGGGTTGGTTACCTGGTCCAGTCTCTAGTGGTACTGGTGTTGGATACCTGGTCCAGTCTCTAGTGGTACTGGTGTTGGTTACCTGGTCCAGTCTCCAGTAGTACTGGTGTTGGTTACCTGGTCCAGTCTCTAGTGGTGCTGGTGTTGGTTACCTGGTCCAGTCTCCAGTAGTACTGGTGTTGGTTACCTGGTCCAGTCTCCAATAGTACTGGTGTTGGTTACCTGGTCCAGTCTCCAGTAGTACTGGTGTTGGTTACCTGGTCCAGTCTCCAATAGTACTGGTGTTGGTTACCTGGTCCAGTCTCTAGTGGTGCTGGTGTTGGTTACCTGGTCCAGTCTCTAGTGGTACTGGTGTTGGTTACCTGGTCCAGTCTCCAGTAGTACTGGTGTTGGTTACCTGGTCCAGTCTCTAGTGGTACTTGTGTTGGTTACCTGGTCCAGTCTCTAGTGGTACTGGTGTTGGTTACCTGGTCCAGTCTCCAGTAGTACTGGTATTGGTTACCTGGTCCAGTCTCTAGTGGTGCTGGTGTTGGATACCTGGTCCAGTCTCTAGTGGTACTGGTGTTGGTTACCTGGTCCAGTCTCCAGTAGTACTGGTGTTGGTTTTCTGGTCCAGTCTCTAGTGGTACTGGTGTTGGTTACCTGGTCCAGTCTCTAGTGGTACTGGTGTTGGTTACCTGGTCCAGTCTCCAGTAGTACTGGTGTTGGTTACCTGGTCCAGTCTCTAGTGGAACTGGTGTTGGTTACCTGGTCCAGTCTCCAGTAGTACTGGTGTTGGATACCTGGTCCAGTCTCTAGTGGTACTGGTGTTGGTTACCTGGTCCAGTCTCCAGTAGTACTGGTATTGGTTACCTGGTCCAGTCTCTAGTGGTACTGGTGTTGGATACCTGGTCCAGTCTCTAGTGGTACTGGTGTTGGTTACCTGGTCCAGTCTCCAGTAGTACTGGTGTTGGTTACCTGGTCCAGTCTCTAGTGGTACTGGTGTTGGTTACCTGGTCCAGTCTCTACTGGTACTGGTGTTGGTTACCTGGTCCAGTCTCTAGTGGTACTGGTGTTGGTTACCTGGTCCAGTCTCTAGTGGTGCTGGTGTTGGTTACCTGGTCCAGTCTCCAGTAGTACTGGTGTTGGTTACCTGGTCCAGTCTCCAGTAGTACTGGTATTGGTTACCTGGTCCAGTCTCCAGTAGTACTGGTGTTGGTTACCTGGTCCAGTCTCTAGTGGTGCTGGTATTGGTTACCTGGTCCAGTCTCCAGTAGTACTGGTGTTGGATACCTGGTCCAGTCTCTAGTGGTGCTGGTGTTGGTTACCTGGTCCAGTCTCTAGTAGTACTGGTGTTGGTTACCTGGTCCAGTCTCTAGTGGTACTTGTGTTGGTTACCTGGTCCAGTCTCTAGTGGTACTGGTGTTGGTTACCTGGTCCAGTCTCCAGTAGTACTGGTATTGGTTACCTGGTCCAGTCTCTAGTGGTGCTGGTGTTGGATACCTGGTCCAGTCTCTAGTGGTACTGGTGTTGGTTACCTGGTCCAGTCTCTAGTGGTACTGGTGTTGGTTACCTGGTCCAGTCTCCAGTAGTACTGGTGTTGGTTACCTGGTCCAGTCTCTAGTGGTACTGGTGTTGGTTACCTGGTCCAGTCTCCAGTAATACTGGTGTTGGTTACCTGGTCCAGTCTCTACTGGTACTGGTGTTGGATACCTGGTCCAGTCTCTAGTGGTACTGGTGTTGGTTACCTGGTCCAGTCTCCAGTAGTACTGGTGTTGGTTACCTGGTCCAGTCTCTACTGGTACTGGTGTTGGATACCTGGTCCAGTCTCCAGTAGTACTGGTGTTGGTTACCTGGTCCAGTCTCTAGTGGTGCTGGTGTTGGTTACCTGGTCCAGTCTCCAGTAGTACTGGTGTTGGTTACCTGGTCCAGTCTCTAGTGGTACTTGTGTTGGTTACCTGGTCCAGTCTCTAGTGGTGCTGGTGTTGGTTACCTGGTCCAGTCTCCAGTAGTACTGGTGTTGGTTACCTGGTCCAGTCTCCAGTAGTACTGGTGTTGGTTACCTGGTCCAGTCTCCAGTAGTACTGGTGTTGGTTACCTGGTCCAGTCTCCAGTAGTACTGGTGTTGGTTACCTGGTCCAGTCTCTAGTGGTACTTGTGTTGGTTACCTGGTCCAGTCTCTAGTGGTGCTGGTGTTGGTTACCTGGTCCAGTCTCCAGTAGTACTGGTGTTGGTTACCTGGTCCAGTCTCCAGTAGTACTGGTGTTGGTTACCTGGTCCAGTCTCTAGTGGTGCTGGTGTTGGTTACCTGGTCCAGTCTCTAGTGGTACTGGTGTTGGTTACCTGGTCCAGTCTCCAGTAGTACTGGTGTTGGTTACCTGGTCCAGTCTCTAGTGGTACTTGTGTTGGTTACCTGGTCCAGTCTCTAGTGGTACTGGTGTTGGTTACCTGGTCCAGTCTCCAGTAGTACTGGTGTTGGTTACCTGGTCCAGTCTCCAGTAGTACTGGTGTTGGTTACCTGGTCCAGTCTCTAGTGGTACTGGTGTTGGTTACCTGGTCCAGTCTCTACTGGTACTGGTGTTGGTTACCTGGTCCAGTCTCTAGTGGTGCTGGTGTTGGATACCTGGTCCAGTCTCTAGTGGTACTGGTGTTGGTTACCTGGTCCAGTCTCCAGTAGTACTGGTGTTGGTTACCTGGTCCAGTCTCTAGTGGTACTGGTGTTGGTTACCTGGTCCAGTCTCTAGTGGTACTGGTGTTGGTTACCTGGTCCAGTCTCCAGTAGTACTGGTGTTGGTTACCTGGTCCAGTCTCTAGTGGAACTGGTGTTGGTTACCTGGTCCAGTCTCCAGTAGTACTGGTGTTGGTTACCTGGTCCAGTCTCTAGTGGTACTGGTGTTGGTTACCTGGTCCAGTCTCCAGTAGTACTGGTGTTGGTTACCTGGTCCAGTCTCTAGTGGTACTTGTGTTGGTTACCTGGTCCAGTCTCTAGTGGTACTGGTGTTGGTTACCTGGTCCAGTCTCCAGTAGTACTGGTGTTGGTTACCTGGTCCAGTCTCCAGTAGTACTGGTGTTGGTTACCTGGTCCAGTCTCTAGTGGTACTGGTGTTGGTTACCTGGTCCAGTCTCTACTGGTACTGGTGTTGGTTACCTGGTCCAGTCTCTAGTGGTGCTGGTGTTGGATACCTGGTCCAGTCTCTAGTGGTACTGGTGTTGGTTACCTGGTCCAGTCTCCAGTAGTACTGGTGTTGGTTACCTGGTCCAGTCTCTAGTGGTACTGGTGTTGGTTACCTGGTCCAGTCTCTAGTGGTACTGGTGTTGGTTACCTGGTCCAGTCTCCAGTAGTACTGGTGTTGGTTACCTGGTCCAGTCTCTAGTGGAACTGGTGTTGGTTACCTGGTCCAGTCTCCAGTAGTACTGGTGTTGGATACCTGGTCCAGTCTCTAGTGGTACTGGTGTTGGTTACCTGGTCCAGTCTCCAGTAGTACTGGTATTGGTTACCTGGTCCAGTCTCTAGTGGTACTGGTATTGGTTACCTGGTCCAGTCTCTAGTGGTGCTGGTGTTGGATACCTGGTCCAGTCTCTACTGGTACTGGTGTTGGTTACCTGGTCCAGTCTCCAGTAGTACTGGTGTTGGTTACCTGGTCCAGTCTCTAGTGGTACTGGTGTTGGTTACCTGGTCCAGTCTCTAGTGGTACTGGTGTTGGTTACCTGGTCCAGTCTCCAGTAGTACTGGTGTTGGTTACCTGGTCCAGTCTCTAGTGGAACTGGTGTTGGTTACCTGGTCCAGTCTCCAGTAGTACTGGTGTTGGATACCTGGTCCAGTCTCTAGTGGTACTGATGTTGGTTACCTGGTCCAGTCTCCAGTAGTACTGGTATTGGTTACCTGGTCCAGTCTCTAGTGGTACTGGTGTTGGATACCTGGTCCAGTCTCTAGTGGTACTGGTGTTGGTTACCTGGTCCAGTCTCCAGTAGTACTGGTGTTGGTTACCTGGTCCAGTCTCTAGTGGTGCTGGTGTTGGTTACCTGGTCCAGTCTCCAGTAGTACTGGTGTTGGTTACCTGGTCCAGTCTCCAATAGTACTGGTGTTGGTTACCTGGTCCAGTCTCCAGTAGTACTGGTGTTGGTTACCTGGTCCAGTCTCCAATAGTACTGGTGTTGGTTACCTGGTCCAGTCTCTAGTGGTGCTGGTGTTGGTTACCTGGTCCAGTCTCTAGTGGTACTGGTGTTGGTTACCTGGTCCAGTCTCCAGTAGTACTGGTGTTGGTTACCTGGTCCAGTCTCTAGTGGTACTTGTGTTGGTTACCTGGTCCAGTCTCTAGTGGTACTGGTGTTGGTTACCTGGTCCAGTCTCCAGTAGTACTGGTATTGGTTACCTGGTCCAGTCTCTAGTGGTGCTGGTGTTGGATACCTGGTCCAGTCTCTAGTGGTACTGGTGTTGGTTACCTGGTCCAGTCTCCAGTAGTACTGGTGTTGGTTTTCTGGTCCAGTCTCTAGTGGTACTGGTGTTGGTTACCTGGTCCAGTCTCTAGTGGTACTGGTGTTGGTTACCTGGTCCAGTCTCCAGTAGTACTGGTGTTGGTTACCTGGTCCAGTCTCTAGTGGAACTGGTGTTGGTTACCTGGTCCAGTCTCCAGTAGTACTGGTGTTGGATACCTGGTCCAGTCTCTAGTGGTACTGGTGTTGGTTACCTGGTCCAGTCTCCAGTAGTACTGGTATTGGTTACCTGGTCCAGTCTCTAGTGGTACTGGTGTTGGATACCTGGTCCAGTCTCTAGTGGTACTGGTGTTGGTTACCTGGTCCAGTCTCCAGTAGTACTGGTGTTGGTTACCTGGTCCAGTCTCTAGTGGTACTGGTGTTGGTTACCTGGTCCAGTCTCTACTGGTACTGGTGTTGGTTACCTGGTCCAGTCTCTAGTGGTACTGGTGTTGGTTACCTGGTCCAGTCTCTAGTGGTGCTGGTGTTGGTTACCTGGTCCAGTCTCCAGTAGTACTGGTGTTGGTTACCTGGTCCAGTCTCCAGTAGTACTGGTATTGGTTACCTGGTCCAGTCTCCAGTAGTACTGGTGTTGGTTACCTGGTCCAGTCTCTAGTGGTGCTGGTATTGGTTACCTGGTCCAGTCTCCAGTAGTACTGGTGTTGGATACCTGGTCCAGTCTCTAGTGGTGCTGGTGTTGGTTACCTGGTCCAGTCTCTAGTAGTACTGGTGTTGGTTACCTGGTCCAGTCTCTAGTGGTACTTGTGTTGGTTACCTGGTCCAGTCTCTAGTGGTACTGGTGTTGGTTACCTGGTCCAGTCTCCAGTAGTACTGGTGTTGGTTACCTGGTCCAGTCTCTAGTGGTGCTGGTATTGGTTACCTGGTCCAGTCTCCAGTAGTACTGGTGTTGGATACCTGGTCCAGTCTCTAGTGGTGCTGGTGTTGGTTACCTGGTCCAGTCTCTAGTAGTACTGGTGTTGGTTACCTGGTCCAGTCTCTAGTGGTACTTGTGTTGGTTACCTGGTCCAGTCTCTAGTGGTACTGGTGTTGGTTACCTGGTCCAGTCTCCAGTAGTACTGGTATTGGTTACCTGGTCCAGTCTCTAGTGGTGCTGGTGTTGGATACCTGGTCCAGTCTCTAGTGGTACTGGTGTTGGTTACCTGGTCCAGTCTCTAGTGGTACTGGTGTTGGTTACCTGGTCCAGTCTCCAGTAGTACTGGTGTTGGTTACCTGGTCCAGTCTCTAGTGGTACTGGTGTTGGTTACCTGGTCCAGTCTCCAGTAATACTGGTGTTGGTTACCTGGTCCAGTCTCTACTGGTACTGGTGTTGGATACCTGGTCCAGTCTCTAGTGGTACTGGTGTTGGTTACCTGGTCCAGTCTCCAGTAGTACTGGTGTTGGTTACCTGGTCCAGTCTCTACTGGTACTGGTGTTGGATACCTGGTCCAGTCTCCAGTAGTACTGGTGTTGGTTACCTGGTCCAGTCTCTAGTGGTGCTGGTGTTGGTTACCTGGTCCAGTCTCCAGTAGTACTGGTGTTGGTTACCTGGTCCAGTCTCTAGTGGTACTTGTGTTGGTTACCTGGTCCAGTCTCTAGTGGTGCTGGTGTTGGTTACCTGGTCCAGTCTCCAGTAGTACTGGTGTTGGTTACCTGGTCCAGTCTCCAGTAGTACTGGTGTTGGTTACCTGGTCCAGTCTCCAGTAGTACTGGTGTTGGTTACCTGGTCCAGTCTCCAGTAGTACTGGTGTTGGTTACCTGGTCCAGTCTCTAGTGGTACTTGTGTTGGTTACCTGGTCCAGTCTCTAGTGGTGCTGGTGTTGGTTACCTGGTCCAGTCTCCAGTAGTACTGGTGTTGGTTACCTGGTCCAGTCTCCAGTAGTACTGGTGTTGGTTACCTGGTCCAGTCTCTAGTGGTGCTGGTGTTGGTTACCTGGTCCAGTCTCTAGTGGTACTGGTGTTGGTTACCTGGTCCAGTCTCCAGTAGTACTGGTGTTGGTTACCTGGTCCAGTCTCTAGTGGTACTTGTGTTGGTTACCTGGTCCAGTCTCTAGTGGTACTGGTGTTGGTTACCTGGTCCAGTCTCCAGTAGTACTGGTGTTGGTTACCTGGTCCAGTCTCCAGTAGTACTGGTGTTGGTTACCTGGTCCAGTCTCTAGTGGTACTGGTGTTGGTTACCTGGTCCAGTCTCTACTGGTACTGGTGTTGGTTACCTGGTCCAGTCTCTAGTGGTGCTGGTGTTGGATACCTGGTCCAGTCTCTAGTGGTACTGGTGTTGGTTACCTGGTCCAGTCTCCAGTAGTACTGGTGTTGGTTACCTGGTCCAGTCTCTAGTGGTACTGGTGTTGGTTACCTGGTCCAGTCTCTAGTGGTACTGGTGTTGGTTACCTGGTCCAGTCTCCAGTAGTACTGGTGTTGGTTACCTGGTCCAGTCTCTAGTGGAACTGGTGTTGGTTACCTGGTCCAGTCTCCAGTAGTACTGGTGTTGGTTACCTGGTCCAGTCTCTAGTGGTACTGGTGTTGGTTACCTGGTCCAGTCTCCAGTAGTACTGGTGTTGGTTACCTGGTCCAGTCTCTAGTGGTACTTGTGTTGGTTACCTGGTCCAGTCTCTAGTGGTACTGGTGTTGGTTACCTGGTCCAGTCTCCAGTAGTACTGGTGTTGGTTACCTGGTCCAGTCTCCAGTAGTACTGGTGTTGGTTACCTGGTCCAGTCTCTAGTGGTACTGGTGTTGGTTACCTGGTCCAGTCTCTACTGGTACTGGTGTTGGTTACCTGGTCCAGTCTCTAGTGGTGCTGGTGTTGGATACCTGGTCCAGTCTCTAGTGGTACTGGTGTTGGTTACCTGGTCCAGTCTCCAGTAGTACTGGTGTTGGTTACCTGGTCCAGTCTCTAGTGGTACTGGTGTTGGTTACCTGGTCCAGTCTCTAGTGGTACTGGTGTTGGTTACCTGGTCCAGTCTCCAGTAGTACTGGTGTTGGTTACCTGGTCCAGTCTCTAGTGGAACTGGTGTTGGTTACCTGGTCCAGTCTCCAGTAGTACTGGTGTTGGATACCTGGTCCAGTCTCTAGTGGTACTGGTGTTGGTTACCTGGTCCAGTCTCCAGTAGTACTGGTATTGGTTACCTGGTCCAGTCTCTAGTGGTACTGGTATTGGTTACCTGGTCCAGTCTCTAGTGGTGCTGGTGTTGGATACCTGGTCCAGTCTCTACTGGTACTGGTGTTGGTTACCTGGTCCAGTCTCCAGTAGTACTGGTGTTGGTTACCTGGTCCAGTCTCTAGTGGTACTGGTGTTGGTTACCTGGTCCAGTCTCTAGTGGTACTGGTGTTGGTTACCTGGTCCAGTCTCCAGTAGTACTGGTGTTGGTTACCTGGTCCAGTCTCTAGTGGAACTGGTGTTGGTTACCTGGTCCAGTCTCCAGTAGTACTGGTGTTGGATACCTGGTCCAGTCTCTAGTGGTACTGATGTTGGTTACCTGGTCCAGTCTCCAGTAGTACTGGTATTGGTTACCTGGTCCAGTCTCTAGTGGTACTGGTGTTGGATACCTGGTCCAGTCTCTAGTGGTACTGGTGTTGGTTACCTGGTCCAGTCTCCAGTAGTACTGGTGTTGGTTACCTGGTCCAGTCTCTAGTGGTGCTGGTGTTGGTTACCTGGTCCAGTCTCCAGTAGTACTGGTGTTGGTTACCTGGTCCAGTCTCCAATAGTACTGGTGTTGGTTACCTGGTCCAGTCTCCAGTAGTACTGGTGTTGGTTACCTGGTCCAGTCTCCAATAGTACTGGTGTTGGTTACCTGGTCCAGTCTCTAGTGGTGCTGGTGTTGGTTACCTGGTCCAGTCTCTAGTGGTACTGGTGTTGGTTACCTGGTCCAGTCTCCAGTAGTACTGGTGTTGGTTACCTGGTCCAGTCTCTAGTGGTACTTGTGTTGGTTACCTGGTCCAGTCTCTAGTGGTACTGGTGTTGGTTACCTGGTCCAGTCTCCAGTAGTACTGGTATTGGTTACCTGGTCCAGTCTCTAGTGGTGCTGGTGTTGGATACCTGGTCCAGTCTCTAGTGGTACTGGTGTTGGTTACCTGGTCCAGTCTCCAGTAGTACTGGTGTTGGTTTTCTGGTCCAGTCTCTAGTGGTACTGGTGTTGGTTACCTGGTCCAGTCTCTAGTGGTACTGGTGTTGGTTACCTGGTCCAGTCTCCAGTAGTACTGGTGTTGGTTACCTGGTCCAGTCTCTAGTGGAACTGGTGTTGGTTACCTGGTCCAGTCTCCAGTAGTACTGGTGTTGGATACCTGGTCCAGTCTCTAGTGGTACTGGTGTTGGTTACCTGGTCCAGTCTCCAGTAGTACTGGTATTGGTTACCTGGTCCAGTCTCTAGTGGTACTGGTGTTGGATACCTGGTCCAGTCTCTAGTGGTACTGGTGTTGGTTACCTGGTCCAGTCTCCAGTAGTACTGGTGTTGGTTACCTGGTCCAGTCTCTAGTGGTACTGGTGTTGGTTACCTGGTCCAGTCTCTACTGGTACTGGTGTTGGTTACCTGGTCCAGTCTCTAGTGGTACTGGTGTTGGTTACCTGGTCCAGTCTCTAGTGGTGCTGGTGTTGGTTACCTGGTCCAGTCTCCAGTAGTACTGGTGTTGGTTACCTGGTCCAGTCTCCAGTAGTACTGGTATTGGTTACCTGGTCCAGTCTCCAGTAGTACTGGTGTTGGTTACCTGGTCCAGTCTCTAGTGGTGCTGGTATTGGTTACCTGGTCCAGTCTCCAGTAGTACTGGTGTTGGATACCTGGTCCAGTCTCTAGTGGTGCTGGTGTTGGTTACCTGGTCCAGTCTCTAGTAGTACTGGTGTTGGTTACCTGGTCCAGTCTCTAGTGGTACTTGTGTTGGTTACCTGGTCCAGTCTCTAGTGGTACTGGTGTTGGTTACCTGGTCCAGTCTCCAGTAGTACTGGTATTGGTTACCTGGTCCAGTCTCTAGTGGTGCTGGTGTTGGATACCTGGTCCAGTCTCTAGTGGTACTGGTGTTGGTTACCTGGTCCAGTCTCTAGTGGTACTGGTGTTGGTTACCTGGTCCAGTCTCCAGTAGTACTGGTGTTGGTTACCTGGTCCAGTCTCTAGTGGTACTGGTGTTGGTTACCTGGTCCAGTCTCCAGTAATACTGGTGTTGGTTACCTGGTCCAGTCTCTACTGGTACTGGTGTTGGATACCTGGTCCAGTCTCTAGTGGTACTGGTGTTGGTTACCTGGTCCAGTCTCCAGTAGTACTGGTGTTGGTTACCTGGTCCAGTCTCTACTGGTACTGGTGTTGGATACCTGGTCCAGTCTCCAGTAGTACTGGTGTTGGTTACCTGGTCCAGTCTCTAGTGGTGCTGGTGTTGGTTACCTGGTCCAGTCTCCAGTAGTACTGGTGTTGGTTACCTGGTCCAGTCTCTAGTGGTACTTGTGTTGGTTACCTGGTCCAGTCTCTAGTGGTGCTGGTGTTGGTTACCTGGTCCAGTCTCCAGTAGTACTGGTGTTGGTTACCTGGTCCAGTCTCCAGTAGTACTGGTGTTGGTTACCTGGTCCAGTCTCCAGTAGTACTGGTGTTGGTTACCTGGTCCAGTCTCCAGTAGTACTGGTGTTGGTTACCTGGTCCAGTCTCTAGTGGTACTTGTGTTGGTTACCTGGTCCAGTCTCTAGTGGTGCTGGTGTTGGTTACCTGGTCCAGTCTCCAGTAGTACTGGTGTTGGTTACCTGGTCCAGTCTCCAGTAGTACTGGTGTTGGTTACCTGGTCCAGTCTCTAGTGGTGCTGGTGTTGGTTACCTGGTCCAGTCTCTAGTGGTACTGGTGTTGGTTACCTGGTCCAGTCTCCAGTAGTACTGGTGTTGGTTACCTGGTCCAGTCTCTAGTGGTACTTGTGTTGGTTACCTGGTCCAGTCTCTAGTGGTACTGGTGTTGGTTACCTGGTCCAGTCTCCAGTAGTACTGGTGTTGGTTACCTGGTCCAGTCTCCAGTAGTACTGGTGTTGGTTACCTGGTCCAGTCTCTAGTGGTACTGGTGTTGGTTACCTGGTCCAGTCTCTACTGGTACTGGTGTTGGTTACCTGGTCCAGTCTCTAGTGGTGCTGGTGTTGGATACCTGGTCCAGTCTCTAGTGGTACTGGTGTTGGTTACCTGGTCCAGTCTCCAGTAGTACTGGTGTTGGTTACCTGGTCCAGTCTCTAGTGGTACTGGTGTTGGTTACCTGGTCCAGTCTCTAGTGGTACTGGTGTTGGTTACCTGGTCCAGTCTCCAGTAGTACTGGTGTTGGTTACCTGGTCCAGTCTCTAGTGGAACTGGTGTTGGTTACCTGGTCCAGTCTCCAGTAGTACTGGTGTTGGTTACCTGGTCCAGTCTCTAGTGGTACTGGTGTTGGTTACCTGGTCCAGTCTCCAGTAGTACTGGTGTTGGTTACCTGGTCCAGTCTCTAGTGGTACTTGTGTTGGTTACCTGGTCCAGTCTCTAGTGGTACTGGTGTTGGTTACCTGGTCCAGTCTCCAGTAGTACTGGTGTTGGTTACCTGGTCCAGTCTCCAGTAGTACTGGTGTTGGTTACCTGGTCCAGTCTCTAGTGGTACTGGTGTTGGTTACCTGGTCCAGTCTCTACTGGTACTGGTGTTGGTTACCTGGTCCAGTCTCTAGTGGTGCTGGTGTTGGATACCTGGTCCAGTCTCTAGTGGTACTGGTGTTGGTTACCTGGTCCAGTCTCCAGTAGTACTGGTGTTGGTTACCTGGTCCAGTCTCTAGTGGTACTGGTGTTGGTTACCTGGTCCAGTCTCTAGTGGTACTGGTGTTGGTTACCTGGTCCAGTCTCCAGTAGTACTGGTGTTGGTTACCTGGTCCAGTCTCTAGTGGAACTGGTGTTGGTTACCTGGTCCAGTCTCCAGTAGTACTGGTGTTGGATACCTGGTCCAGTCTCCAGTGGTACTGGTGTTGGTTACCTGGTCCAGTCTCCAGTAGTACTGGTATTGGTTACCTGGTCCAGTCTCTAGTGGTACTGGTATTGGTTACCTGGTCCAGTCTCTAGTGGTGCTGGTGTTGGATACCTGGTCCAGTCTCTACTGGTACTGGTGTTGGTTACCTGGTCCAGTCTCTAGTGGTACTGGTATTGGTTACCTGGTCCAGTCTCTAGTGGTGCTGGTGTTGGATACCTGGTCCAGTCTCTACTGGTACTGGTGTTGGATACCTGGTCCAGTCTCTAGTGGTACTGGTGTTGGTTACCTGGTCCAGTCTCCAGTAATACTGGTGTTGGTTACCTGGTCCAGTCTCTACTGGTACTGGTGTTGGATACCTGGTCCAGTCTCTAGTGGTACTGGTGTTGGTTACCTGGTCCAGTCTCCAGTAGTACTGGTGTTGGTTACCTGGTCCAGTCTCTAGTGGTTCTGGTGTTGGTTACCTGGTCCAGTCTCTACTGGTACTTGTGTTGGTTACCTGGTCCAGTCTCTAGTGGTGCTGGTGTTGGTTACCTGGTCCAGTCTCCAGTAGTACTGGTGTTGGTTACCTGTTCCAGTCTCCAGTAGTACTGGTGTTGGTTACCTGGTCCAGTCTCTAGTGGTACTGGTGTTGGATACCTGGTCCAGTCTCTAGTGGTACTGGTGTTGGTTACCTGGTCCAGTCTCTAGTGGTACTGGTGTTGGATACCTGGTCCAGTCTCTAGTGGTACTGGTGTTGGTTACCTGGTCCAGTCTCCAGTAGTACTGGTATTGGTTACCTGGTCCAGTCTCTAGTGGTGCTGGTGTTGGATACCTGGTCCAGTCTCCAGTAGTACTGGTGTTGGATACCTGGTCCAGTCTCTAGTGGTGCTGGTGTTGGTTACCTGGTCCAGTCTCTAGTGGTACTGGTGTTGGTTACCTGGTCCAGTCTCTAGTGGTACTGGTGTTGGTTACCTGGTCCAGTCTCCAGTAATACTGGTGTTGGTTACCTGGTCCAGTCTCCAGTAGTACTGGTATTGGTTACCTGGTCCAGTCTCCAGTAGTACTGGTATTGGTTACCTGGTCCAGTCTCCAGTAGTACTGGTGTTGGTTACCTGGTCCAGTCTCTAGTGGTACTGGTGTTGGTTACCTGGTCCAGTCTCTAGTAGTACTGGTGTTGGTTACCTGGTCCAGTCTCCAGTAGTACTGGTGTTGGATACCTGGTCCAGTCTCCAGTAGTACTGGTGTTGGTTACCTGGTCCAGTCTCCAGTAGTACTGGTCTTGGTTACCTGGTCCAGTCTCCAATAGTACTGGTGTTGGTTACCTGGTCCAGTCTCTAGTGGTGCTGGTGTTGGTTACCTGGTCCAGTCTCCAGTAGTACTGGTGTTGGTTACCTGGTCCAGTCTCTAGTGGTACTGGTGTTGGTTACCTGGTCCAGTCTCCAGTAGTACTGGTGTTGGTTACCTGGTCCAGTCTCCAGTAGTACTGGTGTTGGTTACCTGGTCCAGTCTCCAGTAGTACTGGTGTTGGTTACCTGGTCCAGTCTCCAGTAGTACTGGTGTTGGTTACCTGGTCCAGTCTCTAGTGGTACTTGTGTTGGTTACCTGGTCCAGTCTCTAGTGGTGCTGGTGTTGGTTACCTGGTCCAGTCTCCAGTAGTACTGGTGTTGGTTACCTGGTCCAGTCTCCAGTAGTACTGGTGTTGGTTACCTGGTCCAGTCTCTAGTGGTGCTGGTGTTGGTTACCTGGTCCAGTCTCTAGTGGTACTGGTGTTGGTTACCTGGTCCAGTCTCCAGTAGTACTGGTGTTGGTTACCTGGTCCAGTCTCTAGTGGTACTTGTGTTGGTTACCTGGTCCAGTCTCTAGTGGTACTGGTGTTGGTTACCTGGTCCAGTCTCCAGTAGTACTGGTGTTGGTTACCTGGTCCAGTCTCCAGTAGTACTGGTGTTGGTTACCTGGTCCAGTCTCTAGTGGTACTGGTGTTGGTTACCTGGTCCAGTCTCTACTGGTACTGGTGTTGGTTACCTGGTCCAGTCTCTAGTGGTGCTGGTGTTGGATACCTGGTCCAGTCTCTAGTGGTACTGGTGTTGGTTACCTGGTCCAGTCTCCAGTAGTACTGGTGTTGGTTACCTGGTCCAGTCTCTAGTGGTACTGGTGTTGGTTACCTGGTCCAGTCTCTAGTGGTACTGGTGTTGGTTACCTGGTCCAGTCTCCAGTAGTACTGGTGTTGGTTACCTGGTCCAGTCTCTAGTGGAACTGGTGTTGGTTACCTGGTCCAGTCTCCAGTAGTACTGGTGTTGGTTACCTGGTCCAGTCTCTAGTGGTACTGGTGTTGGTTACCTGGTCCAGTCTCCAGTAGTACTGGTGTTGGTTACCTGGTCCAGTCTCTAGTGGTACTTGTGTTGGTTACCTGGTCCAGTCTCTAGTGGTACTGGTGTTGGTTACCTGGTCCAGTCTCCAGTAGTACTGGTGTTGGTTACCTGGTCCAGTCTCCAGTAGTACTGGTGTTGGTTACCTGGTCCAGTCTCTAGTGGTACTGGTGTTGGTTACCTGGTCCAGTCTCTACTGGTACTGGTGTTGGTTACCTGGTCCAGTCTCTAGTGGTGCTGGTGTTGGATACCTGGTCCAGTCTCTAGTGGTACTGGTGTTGGTTACCTGGTCCAGTCTCCAGTAGTACTGGTGTTGGTTACCTGGTCCAGTCTCTAGTGGTACTGGTGTTGGTTACCTGGTCCAGTCTCTAGTGGTACTGGTGTTGGTTACCTGGTCCAGTCTCCAGTAGTACTGGTGTTGGTTACCTGGTCCAGTCTCTAGTGGAACTGGTGTTGGTTACCTGGTCCAGTCTCCAGTAGTACTGGTGTTGGATACCTGGTCCAGTCTCTAGTGGTACTGGTGTTGGTTACCTGGTCCAGTCTCCAGTAGTACTGGTATTGGTTACCTGGTCCAGTCTCTAGTGGTACTGGTATTGGTTACCTGGTCCAGTCTCTAGTGGTGCTGGTGTTGGATACCTGGTCCAGTCTCTACTGGTACTGGTGTTGGTTACCTGGTCCAGTCTCTAGTGGTACTGGTATTGGTTACCTGGTCCAGTCTCTAGTGGTGCTGGTGTTGGATACCTGGTCCAGTCTCTACTGGTACTGGTGTTGGATACCTGGTCCAGTCTCTAGTGGTACTGGTGTTGGTTACCTGGTCCAGTCTCCAGTAATACTGGTGTTGGTTACCTGGTCCAGTCTCTACTGGTACTGGTGTTGGATACCTGGTCCAGTCTCTAGTGGTACTGGTGTTGGTTACCTGGTCCAGTCTCCAGTAGTACTGGTGTTGGTTACCTGGTCCAGTCTCTAGTGGTTCTGGTGTTGGTTACCTGGTCCAGTCTCTACTGGTACTTGTGTTGGTTACCTGGTCCAGTCTCTAGTGGTGCTGGTGTTGGTTACCTGGTCCAGTCTCCAGTAGTACTGGTGTTGGTTACCTGTTCCAGTCTCCAGTAGTACTGGTGTTGGTTACCTGGTCCAGTCTCTAGTGGTACTGGTGTTGGATACCTGGTCCAGTCTCTAGTGGTACTGGTGTTGGTTACCTGGTCCAGTCTCTAGTGGTACTGGTGTTGGATACCTGGTCCAGTCTCTAGTGGTACTGGTGTTGGTTACCTGGTCCAGTCTCCAGTAGTACTGGTATTGGTTACCTGGTCCAGTCTCTAGTGGTGCTGGTGTTGGATACCTGGTCCAGTCTCCAGTAGTACTGGTGTTGGATACCTGGTCCAGTCTCTAGTGGTGCTGGTGTTGGTTACCTGGTCCAGTCTCTAGTGGTACTGGTGTTGGTTACCTGGTCCAGTCTCTAGTGGTACTGGTGTTGGTTACCTGGTCCAGTCTCCAGTAATACTGGTGTTGGTTACCTGGTCCAGTCTCCAGTAGTACTGGTATTGGTTACCTGGTCCAGTCTCCAGTAGTACTGGTATTGGTTACCTGGTCCAGTCTCCAGTAGTACTGGTGTTGGTTACCTGGTCCAGTCTCTAGTGGTACTGGTGTTGGTTACCTGGTCCAGTCTCTAGTAGTACTGGTGTTGGTTACCTGGTCCAGTCTCCAGTAGTACTGGTGTTGGATACCTGGTCCAGTCTCCAGTAGTACTGGTGTTGGTTACCTGGTCCAGTCTCCAGTAGTACTGGTCTTGGTTACCTGGTCCAGTCTCCAATAGTACTGGTGTTGGTTACCTGGTCCAGTCTCTAGTGGTGCTGGTGTTGGTTACCTGGTCCAGTCTCCAGTAGTACTGGTGTTGGTTACCTGGTCCAGTCTCTAGTGGTACTGGTGTTGGTTACCTGGTCCAGTCTCCAGTAGTACTGGTGTTGGTTACCTGGTCCAGTCTCCAGTAGTACTGGTGTTGGTTACCTGGTCCAGTCTCCAGTAGTACTGGTATTGGTTACCTGGTCCAGTCTCCAGTAGTACTGGTGTTGGTTACCTGGTCCAGTCTCTAGTGGTACTGGTGTTGGTTACCTGGTCCAGTCTCTACTGGTACTGGTATTGGATACCTGGTCCAGTCTCTAGTGGTACTGGTGTTGGTTACCTGGTCCAGTCTCTAGTGGTACTGGTGTTGGTTACCTGGTCCAGTCTCCAGTAATACTGGTGTTGGTTACCTGGTCCAGTCTCTAGTGGTACTGGTGTTGGTTACCTGGTCCAGTCTCCAGTAGTACTAGTGTTGGTTACCTGGTCCAGGCTCTAGTGGTACTGGTGTTGGTTACCTGGTCCAGTCTCCAGTAGTACTGGTGTTGGTTACCTGGTCCAGTCTCCAGTAGTACTGGTGTTGGTTACCTGGTCCAGTCTCTAGTAGTACTGGTGTTGGTTACCTGGTCCAGTCTCCAGTAGTACTGGTGTTGGATACCGGGTCCAGTCTCCAGTAGTACTGGTGTTGGTTACCTGGTCCAGTCTCCTAGTGTACTGGTGTTGGTTACCTGGTCCAGTCTCCAGTAGTACTAGTGTTGGTTACCTTGGTCCAGGCTCTACAGTGGTACTGGTGTTGGTTACCTGGTCCAGTCTCCAGTAGTACTGGTGTTGGATTTTACCTGGTCCGGTCTCTAGTGAGTATGGTGTTGGTTACCTGGTCCAGTCTCGAGTAGTACTGGTGTTGGTTACCTGGTCCAGTCTCGTAGTACTGAGTGTTGATACCGTGGGTCCAGTCTGAAAGTAGGCCAATGTTGAGTTACCTGGTCGAGTCTCCGGTAGTGCGCGATTGTTGGATACCGTGTCAGTCTCGAAAATTAGTGCTGGTATTTGATTTACCTGGTC